>NW_028261386.1:52178708-52373708 GCF_051295495.1 Thamnophis sirtalis
TTGGGTGCTTAGCATTTGGCTCACATTTACAACCAGTTGAGGTGTTTTTTACTGTCACATGATCATGATTTGCAGCAAAAAAATCCCATTGGGAAACTGGATTGCTTAATGACCACTGAAAAAATTATCATTAAATCAGGTCCCAACTTTACTTATGACCACAGTGACTTACAATGGACATTCTGGACTGGGGGGCGGAGAGACATGATAGCAGTATTACAGTATTTGAGAGGCTGCCACAAAGAGGATGGGGTCAATTTATTTTCCAAAGCACCAGAAGGCAGGACAAGAAGCAATGAATGGAAACTAATCAAGGAGAGAAGCAACCTGGAATTAAGGAGAAACTTCCTAACAATGAGAACAATTAGCCAGTAGAACAGCTTGCTCTTAGAAGCTGTGGGTTGTTGTTTTTTCCGCTGAAATGGACAAACTAACTAAAGAAATCCAGGGAAAATAAGAATCAGAATTCTACCAGATATGGGATAAATGGTATAGGTGGATGGAGGAAAGAAACAAGAATCAATGAAAGAATACAACAAAACTCAGAAATAATAGTTATGAGTAAAATAGGAGGATTAAGAATGGTGAAATCCAAATGAAATATAATAGAAGGGGAAATAATACAAGGTGAGAGGTATCAATTGATAATTGCTATTAGAAAGAACAGAAAGCTCCTGTTTGTATTGTATTGTGTAAATGTGGTGTATGTCTAAGTTTTGTGTGTGTGTATTTTACATGTTTGTAAATAAAAAAACAACTAAAGTAATAAAATAGAAGCTGTGGGTTTTTTTTAAAATGTGGGTTTGTCTTTAAATGGCATAGGGCCTCCTGCTTGAGCAGAGGGCTGGACTAAAAGACCTCCAAGATCCCTTCCAGCTCTATTTAATTGATTGGTTGATTGATTGATCGGATCCAGTTTTCGTTGTAAGCTGAGGATTACTGGACAAATATCAACTACAGGTAGTCCTCAATTTACAACAGTTCATTTAGTGACCATTCAAAGTTACAATGGCACTGAAAAATGTGACATGACCATTTTTCAATTATGATCTCTGCAGCATCCCCATAATCATGTGATCAAAATTCAGATGCTTGGCAGATGATTCATATTTATGACTGTTGTTGTGTCCCAAGATCATGTGATCTCCTTTTGTGACCCTCTCATAAGTCAATGAAGAAGCCAGATTCACTTAACAACCAGATTACTAATTTACGTACCAACTGCTGTGATTCAATTAACAACTGTGGCAAGAAAGGTCGTTAAAATGGGGCAAAACTCACTTAACAAATGTTTCATTTAACAGCAGAAATTTTGGGCTCAATTGTGGGTGTACGTCGAGGACTACCTGCACTCTTGTTATAAATACTTCTGTAGAATGACACTTCGTGTCTCTTACTTGGAACTCTCTAGTATGAATGTGTAAATTTCAAGGCCTTGAAAGGCTCACATTGCTTCTTCCCACATAAGCAAATGTCAGCCATAATTTTAATAAGAGAATAAAAAGTGAAAGTCAGGATTGGCATGAATGGAACAGCTGCAGTTAATCCCAGTCTTTGTTAGTGGTTCTACTAGCTCCATGCAAATATAGTATATTATTTGTAAAGTGTGAGGGGTGGTTGGTGGGAAATCAGTCTCCTTTTCTAAAGTATTTTGTATAAAAGCAAGAATAAACACCTTTGGACTGCAGACCTTTTGCTTCTTACCATTTATGACTAGTTAAGCATTGTCTAAACTGTACTAAAACAAGGAGAAACTGGCCTTTACTCTCTGAGAGCTCCACTTATTATTGTCAGGATAATAGTTCTAGCTGATGTTATACATCATAGGTCTAATATTCAAAGAAGCCATTTCCCCTGTTCCTGGCTTCATTTGTTATTAGAAATAGGCACTTTATTTGGAACAAATATTTCTATTTTCTAGTCCTTTTGAACAAATGCAAACCTGAAATCTCAGTTTCCCTGGAGTGGTTGTGCTGAAATTACCTAGAAGTGGCAAAAATGACAGTAGAGCAAAGCTTTCATTCACCAGCTGTGTCCCATATTTTTTTTAATGCAAATTGTGTTAATATTATAAAAATACAATACATTAATTGGCTTGCAGTCATCTGAGTTGTAAATCTTTGGTGGCCTTCTAATTGACCACTTGTAGTTTGATTTCTACCTGCGATTCAGCTGTATTATACACAGTGAAAGACATATCTGTAGTGGTTTCACTGACAACAATGGGTAGAAAAGGAGTGTACAACTTGGCTTCTTGACATGTTATAAGAGTTGACACAAGGCAGCATGTTCTTTTAAGCATTTTGAGTGTCATCAATGTGAATTGTACTTCATCACTTAGTTTATCAGTATTGAAGTGCTTTGCATACTTTATGTACAGTCCTGCTATAATATGTAGAGGAGTTTGGACTGTATGGGAGTTTTCAACCATTGAAAATCTTAGATTAAGGGAATGGTTATAGCAGTTCCATGTTTCCTCTTTCTGCAAATAATTTGTTCCTAGAGGAAAATGTTAAAATCTGTTACTTTACCTTCCTCTCCTCCTCCTAAATTTCTCCTTTAATTTAATAATAAACAAACAAACAAACAAAGATTCCTTTACAGGAATATTTCCACATTCCCAAGCTTTCTCCAATTCCAAATTCTGAAAAGCTACTTTGTGCTGGTTCAAAATATTTAGTCATCTTTCCCAGCTTTGCATAGGGTATCGCTTGCTTTCCAAATCCTCAAGTGAAGATCTTTCATATCACCTGCAGGATCATTAGGCTCCCAGAAGTTGTCATGTAGTTGGACATAACTCTATCATACCAGGAGTTGGATCCCACTCAAGAGGCAACAAAAAATAATGAGCAGTTCAGGGACACCCCTGGTTTTCTTCTGATAGAAGTAACTTAGAGTCACCTAAGAATCACTTAGGTAAGACAGCTATTGTAGAAATTGGGCTTCAATCAATCAATCAATCAATCAATCAATCATAATATGTATATTCCTAGGAAGGGCAGAGGAAATAGTGCTCTTAGGCAGGCTCTTAGTTCCTCAAGCCAACAGGGCTCATGATCACCACAGCTGCCTGTTGATGGAGTGTCTCTTGATTACATAGATTATTATTATTTTTTACTCAGGCTGACATCCTCAACTCCAACTCTCATCTAGACTTAAGGAGGTTATTCTGCAGGAATCACAGAACTATTGTTTTGTTGTTCTGTTTATCATTACATATTTAAGAACAGATGCTTGAGTCTCTGTAGAATATAGAGTGGTTGTTGAGAATAAGAGAAATGACCTTATGATAAATAAGCAAGCTATTGCTTACAGGAAAAGGGCTGAAACAATCTTTAAGCTCTGTAAACAATATTTGGAAATGTCTGAGGCAGATGCCTTCCTGATTCATTAGGACAGTGTTTCCCAAACTTTTGACATATGTGTACCCCTTCTATAATTTTCGTAACGCTGAGTACCCCGCATAAAAAACATATGCTTTAATAAAAATCAAAATATACTTATTTTTTCTTTTTTTGGTACATATGCAAATAAATGAAAATTATATTATAAAGAACATTTATTTGATTCAATGAGAAGGATGAAATTGTTTATGTTGAGATGACAGATCATCATAATTTGGTTCTGTGGGCGCAGCTAAGCACGGTGCAGTGGATATTCCCACGTGATCCCCACCAAACTCCGGTGCAACGCGTACCCCCACCAAACTCTTCCCGTACCCCTGGGGGTACACATACCACACTTTGGGAAACACTGCATTAGGATATAAGAAGGAGAGGAAGAATAGAACAGATTTTTAAGTCTCTGTTATTATCACCAATCTCAACAAAGCATAGTTCCAGTCTTCCCATAGGATTGATTCTCTAATCCATTCTGCTAGTGAACTGACAGTGGTCTTCACTTCTGTAGAGTAGACCTCTGTACAACATATGCCCAATATTCAGTACAGGACTAACTTCAGAGTTATATCTGGCACAACCTCCTGCACAATTATTGCATCTCCTTTCATATTCAAGTTGTTTGTCAGTGCCAACATTTAATTGGGATCATCTCATTAAAGAGAGATCCTACCTGGAACTAAGGAGAAATTTCTTGATACAGAAAGCAATTAACCAATGGAACAGCTTGCCTCCTAGAGTGCTGCATTTCTGGCAGCTTTCAAGAAAAAATTGGACAACCATTTGCCTGGGATGGTAGAAGGACTCTATCTTGGGCAGGGGGTTAGACTAGAAGAATTCCAGGTCCCTTCCAGCCCTGTGATTATGTCTATTTGCCACTGAGCTATGGTCTGATCTCCATAATATAGCTAGTCCTCAACTTATGACCACAATTGAACCCAAAAATTCTGTTGCTAAGTGAGACAATTGCTACAAGCATTGCCCTAACACTAACCCTTTCTTGCCACAGTTGTTAAGTAAATCACTGAAATTGTTATGTTAGTAACGCAGTTGTTAAGTGAAACTGGCTTCCCTATTGACCGTGCTCGTCAGAAAATTGCAAAAGATAGGTCACTGCAACTTTCATAAATATGTCAGTTGCCAACATTTGAAGTTTTAACCATGTGACCATGGGGATGTTGCAAGGATCATAGTGTGAAAAATGGTCATAAATCACTTTTTTCATTGCTGTTGTAACTTTGAATGATCACTAAATAAACTGTGGTAAGTTGAGGACTACCTCTAATCCTCTTTTCCACCAGTCCATCACAACCTTCCTATTTTCCTAGCAGAAGGTCATCATGCTACTGCAGGAACCTTTAGGAAAAACAATAGCACTTCTATTGCAAAGTAAGTTATTGTAAAGTAAACTTTCTCCAACTCCTTGTTAAGTATTACTGATAGAAATCCTGGCTGATCCACAACAAATCATTCAAATACTCACTAGTAAATCCACTTTTATCTACTGTTCATCCTCTGGCTATAAGCTGTTGGATATTAAATAGTAATTTAAACTCCTCAATGAGTTCTCCTTGGAATTATTGTTTGAACTTGCATTTGTTATTTGTTTGTATTTTCTCCATCACCTTGAAGAATCACAGGAAGGGAATCCAAAAAAGGGGAACATTGATGAACTTGTCAGTTAATCATTTTCTTGTCTGTTCCTGTTACTAAAAACACTGCGGTGGGAATCGTAAGTGGACTTACATTTTTAGAGTATACTAGAAGGATCTTCCCAAGGTTCAATTAATTTCAATTGATCTTGAGCTCATCCTTTTGCCATTGGCAGTCATTAGTCAGCATAGACTAATGAGGTTGGTACTGAAGAACGTCAAGGAGAAGAACATGGATTTCTTGATCAACAAGACTACATTGCTGCTAGATTTTGGAAGAGGGGCAGGGTCAGAGTCCATACTTTAGAGATGGATTCTAGCTCATGCTCTATTTGTATAAGTTCACTTGTCGATAGAATTATAGGCAAATTTGCTCAGCCCAAAGAAGTTTTTTATAATTCTGTAACTGGAGTAAAATGACTTTCTTCACTTTCATACATTTTATATAAGTTGGTTAGAACATCCAAAATTATAATCAGCCCCTCTTTGAAGCATACTGATTGGAACCAGGGGTGTTGCAATTTAGCATATCTAGAAGACAGCCAACTGAAATCAGTCAAGAATTGGGTGAAAAAAATATTTTCAAGTGGTAATAACAGTCTGAGAACTGACCCAAAAACCATCACTCAGATGAGTCTTTTGAGAAAAAGCAATCTATAGCCAGTTTGCCATTGTTGAAAGATTATTTCTCTAGCATCTGTGACATGTTTGGAAGAAGCATCTATAAAATGTCCTTGGAAAATGATATAATTGTTCAGATAGATATGGAAGAAGTCGATAGTTTCCAAAGAGTTCCTGATTTATTGAGTCCAATCTTTTTAATCTAAACACAAGAGGGAAAAAACTTTAGGAATCAATGAAAAAGATACATAAAAGTTAGGAAAGAAGAGAAAAAAATGAATCTGAAAACATATATTCTGAAAATATGTAATCTAGAAACATATACATGCATTTCATTTTGTTGAAACCTGTTTGCATTCTTTTACAAACCAACATGTATGAAATCATACTTTTTCTTTTCTGCTGACATGCCTATTGCTTAAATGATAAAGATGTTTTCTTTCTCCTATTTCCAGGCACTAAATGCTTTTAGGTTATACCTTAAAAAAAGAAAACAATAAAACAAACATTAATATTTTTATAAGTAAAAGTAAAATGCCAATCATCAGTCAGCCTTTAATGCATTGTATAAGAACAGATACTGAGAAAAAGGAAAGCAGAAATAAAATGATCTCTTCAGAGAAACTGATCTCTCTCAGTTTCTGCCTTTCTCTCACATTCTGTACATACATATCCCTGGAATTATATATAGGTGTGTACTCCTAATTGGATTGTTGTCTCCTCCCCCTTCCCCCCTCCTCCTCATTCCACCCCTCCTCCTCCTTCTTTCCTTTTTCTTTTCTTTTTTAAAATCTGGAGGGATTAAGCTAAATGTGCATGGAATAAGAAAGGAAAGAAAAAATCTGAATCTCTTATTGTCTATTTATTCAATCAAGTCCTGCTGATCCACCAATGCAACTTTTTCCTTGTCTTAAAAAGACCCTCTTCCTCTCTGCGTAGAACACCAGATGCTGTTCCATTCCTCCTTTCTACTTCCTCCCACTTTCCAACCTGCTTATGCCAAAACTGTTCTGATAGAGCTAGTAAAGCATCCTACTGGAATTAAGGAGACAACTGGTAGCTGTAAAGGGAACAGTGAGAAACAGTTGGAGGAAACCTCAAGAAAGGCCACTGCTGAGCATAATTTTTTTTAGTGCAAAAATCTATCATGATCAAGGCTCCCTGAGGCAAAAGAGGCAGCATGTGAGACCAGCATAGAAGAGGCGCTTGAATTGCTTTGTATTGGTTTTTGTGTGTGTGTTGTGTAGTCTTGAGGCCATTGAAACTAATTATATTTTGAGAAAAAGAGAAATGATGTAGTATAGAGTTGGTTTACCCCCCCCCAATAATTTTAAAATAGGAGGGTCATTTTAGATACACAGAAGATATAAGTCGTTTTTATATCTATTTTTCCTTTTCTTGGGAAGAGGGAGTAGATTCAAAATCTTCTTTAAAGATAAATACAGTCGGAGTTTGTGTAGTTGGAATTGTGGCTGAGGCATGAAGTTTTCATGTTATAATAAAGAGGAATGAATGAATGGGCCTGAGATTAATAAGTGGATAGCCATATTTGAAACAATGGGATGCGAATATTTAGAGACTTAGGAGAACTATTAAGCAGAGTTTGCCAATTGAAAGATGTATAAGGCAAATATTAGGAAAACTATCCACAAGAGTTATTTTTGCAAGGCATGCCAATAATTTGCAGCCATGCTTTATAGAAAGGTATGAAAATATGTATATTAAGTACAGTTGCCCATAAGGATGTCAGTTCTCTAATAGCAGAAATGGACACAAACCTGTGTGACAGTTTCTAAAGCAAGAATGAAACAAACAAAAAATACCCCCAAAACAAAAAATGGATAGGCTCAGAGGGAAAAATAAGCAAATTAAGAGAAATTGTACCTTGCAGTTTTTACATGCATTTAAGGAACACACTGAAGATCAAATGTGATTTCTTAAGATGTGGATTTAGCCTTTCAAGAAAGACAGGTTAAACAATAAATATATTGCAAGCAATAATTCATTCTCAAGGCTTTAAAAGCCATTGTAATAAGGTTCTGTGCAGAATTACTTAGTGCTTTTCATTATATCTGCTCTTTTTTTCTAAGTTTGTTGTTTCCTGTGTCTCCTTTTTGTTCTCTTCTTTCATTTTCCTTGGCTTTGTCTCAGTCACATACACAAAAGCTTTGCATGTCAAATACCGGCACAAACTACTGGTACATTTTTTTTTATTGAACAAACCAGATGGAAGAGTTCAGTCTTTTTTGTAGTGCTGTGGGAGGTAAATGGAGTTCAATCACTTCCCAACACAGTGATTTTTGAGAAAGTTTGATAGAAGATAGCATTGTTTGTCTGCTCTAGCAGCTTGGAGGGTTACCACCTCTCCAATTGCTCCTTGGCTTAGCTGGGCTTTGCAGTGATTTTGTAATGTCAGTAAAGGTCTAAAAGCTACAGGAATTGGAGCATTCGATTAAGTCACACAAAGAATCCTGGATGATAAGGTCAGTGGAGCTTCTTACCTGTTTTGGGAGAAATACATTATCCAAAGTGAACAGGGAGTTTGGAAGGGCTCCAGTTTGTTAGTGGAGTTTTTTGAAATATGGTACTCAAAATTGTACCCTGCTTGAATTTCATTCACCTTGTGTAATGATGTTACAGGCAAAATAAATAAATGAACATCAATCAAAAATCTATATTTTTTCCCACTAGGATTTCAGCTCTTATCTTATTTATGAGATAAATGAGGTTTATAGGTGAGCATTTTATATTTTATGAGAAATCAGGAATCTGGCAACCTCTTTATACCCCTTTGTTATTAAAAAGCACAGGTTATTGTGAACTACAGCTTGCCTCAACAGATGAAAAGAGTGCTTGACTGCTATTGGATTTAAATTGGAATGGAGGTAAAGAGAGGAAAGACAGGTTGGTTTTATAGATGCAACTTACATGAGAGACAGATTACTAGTACCTTACGAATTAACAATGTGTTCGTAATGTGTTAAGAGTCTGCTGTATTCACAAAAACTATGTTAGTCAGAAAAGATGCTAGCAAACATTGATAAGCACAACTCTCCTCTACAATAGAAAGTAAGCCAGGGAGATGTAAAGATTGAATTAGCACTGAAGAGGCTCAAGTTCCATCCTGTCCTTGTTTGTTTGTTTGTTTATACCATGTTTTCCCCAAAATAAGACCTGTTCTGAAAATAAGCCCTAGCTTGACTTTTGCATGTGTGCCCAATATAAGCCCTACCCACAAAATAAACCTTAGTTAAGGCAATGCCCACTCTGTTGCAACTAATTGCATGGGGTGAGGCGAGGCATATGGGTAAAAATCAATCAAGGGTGGGGATGAGGGTATGTGTGGAGCTGCTTACCTTGGGAGAGTTGCAGCCAGGCCTCACACACCCCAACACCTGCTTCGCCTTTCTGACCCACTTCTTCTGCAGCTGCTTGCTGCCCTCATGCACTGCCACTGGCTTCATCAGAGGCCTGTAGGAAAGTCCTCTGTAGCCAAGAAATGGGCTCCATATTGATGTGCATGGCACCCCTGGCCTCATTTTGCCATCAGAGGCCCTTTCTGGAAGGCCTCTGATGGTGAAATGAGGCTGGGAGGGGTGCTGCATATGTCAATATGGAGCTCATTTCTTGGTTGCAGAGTCCTTTCCTGCAGGCTTCTGATGGAGAAAAGGAGGCTGGGGGCGACATGTGAGAGTGGCGTCAAGTGGTCGCAGAAGAAGTGGGCTGGCAATGGGCACCTGCTGGGATGTAGTGTTGGTGCTGCCTCAATGAAGTGAGTCAGTGGAAGACATCTTCTGAAAATAACACCTAGTGCCTTTTTTGGTGGCAAAAAAGACCAGGTCTTATTTTGGGGGAAAACATGGTATATGTATATCCTCCCTCTCAAACTCTGGGTAGCGAACGATAATAAAAACTTAGCCATGGAAATTAACTGGTTGATCATGGAACAGGTCTTCCCTAGAATCCCTAGAGTTACTATGGGAGAAAAAAATAGAAATGAGAGTGCTATGCAAAATGCTTTGAATGTCTATAAGAAAAGCAGAATTTCAATCTGATGAACAAATAAATCTTTAAAAAATGCTTAAAAAATCTCTTTGTTTTTTCCAGTGTTTGGGAGGGAGGTGAAGGCTGCCTTCTACCTTATAATTTTAAATGTTTCTTATGGCCTTCTAGAGGTTGGGTGAAAAACCTTCTGACTTTTGTCAAAGACTTTTAGGAATTGACTTTGGAACCATTAGTGTTTATATTTGTTTTAGTTTTAATGATCAAATGTAATTTGTAATATGTTACAGCTGTTTAACATGTTATTAGTAACTATAAATCAGCTGGACTCCACTAGAATTCAGATACTGTAGTAAAATAAAATAAAAAGTACCAGGAGCTATAAACATTGAATAACCTGGGTAGTGGATGATCCTAGAGTGATTTAATTTACTCTCTTGTCTATGGATATTCTCATCATCCAGGTCATGGTTGTCCCAAGGTGCTTTTTCAAGAGGCAACTGGACTTTCATGGTTTTTCTTTGAAGATGTTTCACTTCTTATCCAAGAAGCTTCTTCAGCTATGACAAGATTCACTATCCTGACAGGATTCACTATCCTGTCAGAGCTGAAAAACTTCTTGGATGAAAAGAAAAATCAGGAAGTTCAGTTGCCTTTTGAAAAAGCACCTTTGGGATAGTTTATTCTTTTGTTTTGCTTCATATTTGCTTTAGCAGAGTAAGGAAGATACTCAGAGATGATTCACAGCCTGGTCAGTGTCTCTTTGCACTTCTACCATTAGGCAGAAGGAATCAAAGTATAGCCAGCCAAACAAACAAGTTTAAAGGTAGTTTCTATCCTTGGGCTGTGAGACTTTTAAATACAACCACAATCATTCCATGTGCACACTATTTTTTTTCTTTTTCTTTCTTTTTTCGTTTCTGTTATAATTTTGCACCAGTGAGGTTAAAACCAATTTCGTTGTATTTAAGTACAGTGACAGTAAAGATTATACTTATACTATACTTATATCCAGATAGCCAGTCTGTTGCTTCGTTTTGTTTACCTTCTTTTCAGCTTTCTTGACATTCAGATGTTCCTCAAAACTATCCATACCATTCAAATGATCAGTTCGGAAGTATTTTTTTAAAAAAACCAAGCATGATTTATTCAGGCATATAAGGGGTTTTCTATTGTTATACATTGCATTTACCTTTTCACTCCTCTTACTCATATGATAAATGGATACTGTCTCCTTCAACTGTGTTCTAACTAAGATTACCAAAACAGGTAGCTTGGAGCTATCCATCACCTAATACGGTGCTGAAATCTACTTTGCAGCTTTTTCCAAATTTTCTCCTCTGTGAAATAGGATTCTGTTTTTCTACTGAAGTCTTAGGGCTTTTAGCTTATTTATTTATCAATTTCTGTTGGTGTTTTTAAGTGAAGGTATGGGAGGCAGGAGTTGCTATTGATTTTTTCGGTAACACATCTTTTGATCAATCTACTTGCTTACACTTTCCGCTTGGAAAAGCCAAAGGAGATAATTATCAATGATCTTCCATGAAATTTAGGAGATCAAAGATGCTATGGTACATTGAAGACAGTGGCATCCAAGGGTTTTGGGGTGGTGGTGGTGGTGGAACCAAGGGCTAGATGATGAAAGTTATCTTGCAACATTATGGCACAAGCCCTGTCTTTATTCTACGTACATCATACCATACATACATAGCATAGCTTGCAACTTGATGTATGATGCTGCTTTCTGACTGGAGAGGAGGTTATACAGTGAAGAGAGGACATTTGATCAGTGCAAGAGGATCACCCTGAACATCTGAGCATTATCTTCTTATTGAAAGGAATTTCAGAAGCAAATTCTCTTTTACCAAAATGAATGAAAACAATAAAGAAAGTAGGAAGGCTTTTATTTTGTTTTGGATTTTGCAAATATTGTCAGCTTGATCCTGGAAAGGAAAATTGTGATAGCTTCCTTCCAAAACCCTTGATAGCCAGGCATTAAGTCTGGCTTGAATAGTGTTTTTCAAACTTGGCAGCTTTAAGATGTGTGGATTTCAACACTTGGAATTCCCCAGCCAGCTTCTGGGAGTTGTGGTCCACATAACCAAGTTGCCAAATTTGAAAAACATTGGGCTAGAGTAAAGGCTCTTCTGGGAGACATAAAGAGAATATTGTATAAATACTTAGGGATAGATAAAGGCCTTTTCCAAAGGCGATGTTATAATGGTGAGAAATGTGGATGGATACTGAACTGCTTTCTTGACAATGGAGATGAAGCCAAAATTTGGAAACAATGATAGATCAATCAAATCTTCCCCATCTTGAACAGAACCCCCCTTTCTTTCCCTGTTAGAAATTGTATTGATGATAAAGGTATGGAGTGGAGAGGTTTGAAAAATGGCCTGACTGCTTGTTAGCTACTAGCACCTGGAACAAGAAAATTCAGCACTTCAAGATTTTGTTGCTAGTTTTTCCTGTCTTCTATACAGTATGAACATGTATTCTTAAATAGGTTTTTATTTCTGCAAAACCTTCACTCTATATATAGTAAAACAACCTTTTTTAACAGACTCATATGTATATTATATTGCTCACTTTTCATCATTTCTGTCTTATTTTCAAAGTTGAATTATCTGTAATTGGTTAAATAGAAATCAAGTTATGCATTTTAATTGAAATGGAGAAGTATTTATTTTTTCTAAATTATTTATTTTTCCTGAATAATCTACTGGTTCTTATATATAAGAGAGAGAAGCATTATTTATTTAATTACTTCCATATATAGCATTGGTGACCTTTGTTGTGAAGTAAGTATTCTGTTTGTTCTATTACAACCCTCAAGGCACAAATGCCCATGTATAATTTGCCTTTTGTGATAACCTTAGGTGGAACATAATGGTTAATCAGTGAGGAAGCTAAAAACTTTTAAACATACTGGGTTAGGGTTAGGGTTGTGTGGAAGGTTGGCAGTAAAATTAGTGGATGAAACTATAAACCTCTAGTTGGGATTAACTGACACATTTAATCTCATAATTTGAGAATCTGAAATATCCAAAAATGGACAAAGCTCTTTTGATCGCAACTTTTATCTTATCTGAAATCTTGACTTACTTAATTTTCCACAAAGGAGATAAAACACAACAAGAAGTGTACCAGGCAAGCTATGGTTTTTCTTTTCATCCACATAGGCAACTCACCCTTTTATTATTTGTTCTGTTTTGTAAGTAACAAAGACAGACCATAGGAATTTTTTTTTGAAGTTTGATTGAAACATTTTGCCCGGAATCACAAGATATTTTAAGTACCAACAAATCCAGCTGCAGAGCAATTTTCAACTTTCCTACCTAAAAGGGGAGCAAACGAGTGAGAAATTGTAATGAAATTCCACAATATTCTGTAGTCAGTCAAGCAGTACAGTTATTGACATTTTTCTGCATTCAGATTCCAGAGGAGAACACCCCTTCCATACTATTCCAACAAGACCTTGATGGTGTCTAATCAATCACATTAACGTGTGTGTTACTGAATATATTTTGCTTTAGTAGCCTTCCATGCTTTGCAATGGTGGGTTTCTCCTGCTACAGCTCTGTGCTTGTAATTCAGTCTAAATCTCTTTTCATCCCTGTTTTTCTTTGCAATTCCAACCGAGGTTATTGATGCAGATCTTTGTTGATATAGATCTGTGCTTACTCCATGTTGAAAGATGCAAGGGGCTTGGTGTTGGAATATGGTCGGCTAATTAAGAAAGGAGTACAAAGCAATGATTGCTATTTTTATGTAATTATAGTATAAGAAATCCTTCATTCCCCAGACATTACTATGTAATGTGCATTTTCACTTGGTAAGATCCTATTTGCCATTTTACTCTCATGTAAATCTCATTCAGATTTAATAGACATTCTGCAGGCTAGAACCCTTCCCTTTCTCTTTCCTCCCCCTCCTCCCCCTCATAATCTATTCATTTGAACGTTTATTACATTTACAAATCACGTTTTCCCCACCAGGCCCATCAAAGCTGTATGCCATTTAGAGTGCTACTATGGAAAATAAGAAAAAAAAATCACAGTAGCTTCTTTTAAGCAAGTCAGAGAGCAGCCTTCAGATCTGTGCAAGAGCTTCCCATCTACCAATTTACTGAATGATGGACAGCAAGTTACACAATGAGAAGAGGCAAGCCACTTAGGACTGAATATGTCAAAATCCTCACCTTGGCTTGGGTAAAAAAAATGAAGCCAATGTAGCTACCTTTCATCTCTTTTTAAAATGATCTATACTTCTCAGTCTAGACAGCGGTCCTTTACCCTACCTGTATAGTTCAATAGCAATAGCAATAGCAATAGCAGTTAGACTTATATACCACTTCATAGGGCTTTCAGCCCACTCTAAGCGGTTTACAGAGTCAGCATATTGCCCCCAACAACAATCCGGGTCCTCATTTTACCCACCTCGGAAGGATGGAAGGCTGAGTCAACCTTGAGCCGGTGAGATTTGAACAGCTGAACTGCAGAACTGCAGTCAGCTGAAGTAGCCTGCAGTGCTGCATTTAACCACTGCGCCACCTCGGCTCTTAAAAGTTAGTTCAAGATATGCACCTTGCAAATAAGGACTGCTATGACCAGGATATAACTAGCGCATCAAAGATATTCATGACCACATCAGCCATTGTTTTATTTCCACAGCATGCTTTGCACTCTCATCTTTTTTTTGGGGGGGAGGGGGGAATACAAAAGCCCTATTTTTAGCAGCTGACAATTCTTTTTTTGGGGTAGAGATGCATTCTAATAAGAATGCCCCAAAACATTTTCAAGAACTGGAGAACAATAACACACAGGGTTGGAAGGGATTTTAGAAACCGTTTACTCCAGTCCTCTGTCCATTGCAGCAATCAACTGCTCGGGATTTCCAATTAGGACATTTTTGTTTTTGTCCAATTGAACATCAGGAGAAAAAAATCCTTGTAATTTAAGCCCATTGTTTCTGCTTCTGTGTTTTGGAATAGTTTTGAACAATTCTACTTCTGGAACTTGCTCAGATGGTGAAATTGGCAGTTTTGATTAGAGAAAAGACATTGTTTTATTTTAATGCTGTTTGGAACCCCCTTTTGGATTTTTTGTGTGAGATAGAAGAAAAAAAATGAAATTATGATTTATGAGTTTGATGATTAGAAAAAAAGTATTTTTTTTAAAAGAAAAAAATGTCATAACCCTAGGGTAAGAGGTCAGTTTAAATTTATACTTATAACTCTTGCAAAAGAAAAAGAGAATAATTTATTTATATTTTATGTATCTATACATTTATTTATCAAATTTAGGTGCTCCCATCTCACGCTTAGGGTGACCCATGGCAATTTAGAGATTTTTCATTTGTATTTTTGGCTTTGTTCTCCCTTTCTTTACTTTTTTGTTTTTCTTAATTATTACTTCTGGTTATGTTTTTAGAATCTTTTTTAATGTAAAAAGTCTAATACAGTTATCCAAAATGGACAATACCATCTTCTAGATGAGAATCCTTCAGAGAGTTGAAAATAGTGATCACATCTTCGTACAGGTAGTCCTCATTCACTGACCAGAGTTGGAACTGGAACTCCATCTCTAAGCACTATGGTTGCTAAGTGAAAAATCATTTGACTGTGTTGGGCTTATGTCACTTCCATTTCCATTGTTAAGTGAATCAATGTCATTAAGCAAGACATGACTGTGACTTGTGATTACAGTTCTGCATACTCTATTAATTCAGTTTGTAGTGAGTCAGTTGTGACGCTGCTACAGGAGGCTGCTACACTACAAATGTATGTTCGTTGCAAAATGCCCAAACAGTGATTACATGACCATAGGACACCATGATGGCCATAAATACAAGGATTGGTCACAAACCTGATTCTTTCCCCAACTGTCATCACTTTGAATGGTTGCTAAAGGAGGCAGTTGGTAAGTGAGGAGTATCTGTATTTCCTTCCAGACTTATCATTTTTGTTGCTATCCACTGGAAATGCTTAATTTTGTCAATATCCTTCCTCAGATGCAATGTTTTATTTATTTATTTAAAACACTTAAATAACCACCAAACTTATATTCAAATTCTGGGCAGTGCCCAAGCAAAGCAACACCAATAATAAAACAACATAAATACACATACCTATTAAAAGTATAAACATTAAAGACCTGGCACCAAAATAAGCTTCCATATACATAGTTCCTCATTAATGGTGTTCTTTTCAAAAGGTGTTCTTTTCAAAAGGCAACTGGATTGCTTTGTTCCCTTGAGGAAGACGAAGCAAACATTTCGCTTCTCATCCAAGAAACGTCATCAATTGTGATGGTGGGACTAGGTACCTTTCCTTCCATCCCCTGAGCATCACAACTGACGAGGCTTCTTGGAAGAGAAGCAAAATGTTTTCTTCTTCTTCCTCAAGGGAAAAAAACCCCAGTCCTGTTGCCTTTTGAAAAGAACATCTCTGAGACAGCTACCACCCAGATGACTGAGAATCTCCACAGACACGGTCCCTCATTAAATACTTCCATTCACCTCACCCTATCCCATTGCTTGGGGGGAAAAGACCAGTCTTAAGTGCTTTTTGGAGGGTCAGAAGGGTAGAGGCTTGTCAAATCAAGGGGACTGGTGTTCCATAGGGCAGGGACTACCATGAAAAGGCATACTTCTTAGATTCCATAAGATGGCAATGTTTAAGGGAAGTGACTAGGAAACATGCTGACTTTATCTGATCTGGTAGGATGGGTAGATGTTCTTAGGGAGAGGCAGTTCCTCGGATAGTCTGTGCTTGTGCCATATAAGGCTTTGAAGATAGAAACTAGCACCTGGAATTGCACCTGGAAGGAGCCAGTGCAACTTGCACAAAAGAGGCATTACATGGGTAAAACTAGGGACAACCAACACTATGCATACTGCAGCTTTCTGGATAACTTGTAGCTTCCAGGTGGACTTCATGGGCAGCTTCATGTAGAGCACGTTGCAATAATCCAGATGGGAAGTGATCAAGGCAGGAGTGACATGGTGCAATATCCAAGAAACACTCAGAGCCAATGCAGAATAATGATTTCTCTTAACATCCAAATAATTAGTGTTAAACCTTAAGGATTTTTTTCAAGTTTTGGGGGTTTCCTATGCTATAATATACCACTTTAGAGATCTGAAAGAAACATGTAAAATAATGCAGTGTGTATTCATATTTCATTATATCACATTCAGGGATCCAGTATAAGAATTATGAAGGCGGCCCATGAATGCGTGTTACCACAAAATTAACAGTATTGCCAGTATTTGGCAGGCAGGAGGAAGCAAAGGGGAATCAAAGTAGCTGTCTCATTTTTTTCCCCTCATCAACTGTCCATGAGCTCTTTTCCACTCTAAACCTTTAGCATAAGAAGCAGGTGTGTATATTTCTTATGTAGGTTTAGTTCCCCAATCTGGACATTCCAGATGCTTTCAGGTGATCAAATTGCAGAAGGCTGCTATGGGGTTCTTCCCCCCCATCTAGCAAGGAATGTATTCCTGCCTTTGAACTAAATCAATTTGACAGTGTAAAAACCAGCTGATGATGAAAACCTTTTAAATCTTATGATGGTACTGAACCTGATCTCCACAAGAGCTTTATATCAATAATTGTTTAAGTTATAGAGATTGGACCTTTTCACACATAAATCTGAAGCAAGTTTATGAATTTAAATTCCTATGAGCGCCCAGTTAGCACAGGCAGTGGCAAGGGACTGTGGGAGTTGTAGCTTAAATCATCTGATGGACACAAAGTTGCTTCTGCAAAGTTACTTAGCATTTCATGCTAAGTGCAAAAGATGCAGTAACCAGTAAAAAAAATTCATATTTTTTTTCTCTATTTTGTAAAGGCATACTGAGCGAATGCAAAACATTTCCTTCCATTTTACTTCAATCAAGTTGTCTTGTTATATTGCAGTGTGAAAAACATGGGCTGATGTAAACTGTGATCAGCTTGATCAAAACCCTGGTTGTAACGGTGATTTGTGGACATGAAATTCTAATAGGCAAAGC
This sequence comes from Thamnophis sirtalis, assembly GCF_051295495.1. NCBI lineage: Eukaryota > Metazoa > Chordata > Lepidosauria > Squamata > Natricidae > Thamnophis > Thamnophis sirtalis. The sequence goes on from NW_028261386.1 coordinate 52,196,401, forward strand.
TTTGAGTAGGAATGCAATGAGAAGTAAGTAAACATTTCCAAATTTATGGTCATAATGCTAGTAATCAGATACAAGTAAAACAGGTAAAGATGAGAATAGGTAAGGCTTAAAATGGAAATATTGTGTACAATTAAGGAGAGGTGAATGGTACTTATAGAGGTACAGACTTGGGCAGCCTAGAAGGATATATTTGTACGTTGGTCAGAAAAGAGAATTGAAAAGTTGTTTTCTTTAGGAGAGGGTATAAAAATAATCCAAAGTTTTCTGGATTAGAGACCAAAAAAAGAGGTTGTATCTCAAGGACTTCACTGAGTGGTCCTCTGAAGGACATATATTTAGGGAAGTATTTTTGAAGTCCTCAATCAAGATGGCAGAAGGTAATGCATCCATCTGGGCCAAAGTGAAGACCTGGTGAACATCCAGGACTCTTGTAGATCAGAAATAAGAGACTGGGACATTCTCATTTGAAAAGCTCCATGTGCTGTAAGATTAGGAATCAAATTTGTATTGATTTGTTTAAGAGTATTGTTTAAGAGTATTTCTATTGTTTTCTATTGTTTTTAAAGCCTAATGGGTAAAAGGTTTCCAACAAGACTCCTAGGAAATTAAGCATGTCAATTATTTTTTAAAATCAAGTTTACTTAGTGATATCTAAAATAGTTTTATTGATAGAGCCAGATGGAAGAAAGAAAAGATTTTTAAAAAAACCTCTTACATTCATGGAGACCAAGCCCATCTCTAAATGTATTTTGGGTCTGTGAGGATAGCTCTAATAAACTTCGACTGGATGACCTCAAGGATGTCAGTTTCTAAATGTATGGACCTGAACTCTACAGAGGATTTTCTTGGAAGTTTTGGCTAGAGTCAGATGTAGTAAACACTTTGTATTTTGTTCACAAACTTCATAAAGGGCTGAGAGAAAGCATACAAGCCTCCAGCCTTCTGCAGATTTTTCTATGATGGTAAACTATAGTTTCAAATTGTGTCTGGAAAAAAGAGTCATTAACATGCCACAGTAGCCAGCAGTTCTAACTTTCTAACTCTCAGAGTGAAATGTTCTGTGCAAGGACTCAGGGCATTCTCAGGAAAAAGAGGTGTCATTGCAAGGGAAAAAGCTCACCTTTTTGTGACCTTCTGACAAGCAGTCAATGAGGAAGCCAGATTCACTTATCAACCATGTTACTAACTTAACAACTGCAATGATTCATTTAGCAACTGTGGCAAGAAAGGTTGTAAAATGGGGGCAAAAGTCACTTAACAACTGACATGCTTAGCAACAAAAAATTTGGGTTCAGTTTGGTCATAAGTAAAGGACTACTTGTAATTAACCTTGAAATTAATTACTACCAGGTAGTGATGGCCACTGAATTTGACTGCTTTGGAAGGAGATTCATAGGATGGGTCAGTCAATTGACTATTGGTCATAAAGACTCAAGGTTACTTCTAAACACCAGTTGTTGGGGAAAGGAAATGTAAGCATCGGATTGCCTCCGTGGTCTGATCCATAAGGGCTCTTCTTAAGTCTTTACTTATATATTTGACTGACTCTTGCTGGCTCATAAACAAAAAGCACATTGATTTAAATCTTATTTGAGGAGCTTGTATTTCAAAGCTTATTTAAATATACAGTTATAATTGGATGTTTATGTGAATTTCTTTTCAGGAAGGTAAATCAATATAGAAGCAAGACAAGGCAAATTTTAAATCATGCACAATTTATTATATGGAGCAGGATTAAGTTATCCATTCACCCGTTCAGCAAGAAATATATATATATATATATTTGAGATAACCTGTACCACTTTGGATACACACTAAAATGTTTTCATGGTAGCCATTGAATTCTCAAATGTGTGAACCCAAAACCTTTTAAAATCCTATTCTAAATGGCTAAACAAGAGATATTTTATAGAAGCAATACATCTACAGTATACGTTCAGGTAGCAGCTGCTCAATTTGTTACTTCCATTCATCTTAGTATTTCGTTTTAAATTTGCCATTCTTGTATCAAAGAAACCTAATACACAATTTCCATGTAATATATTTAAAGAGACATGAAAAAACAAGAAGTTTGGATACCTTTGACTTTACACAAGATGGCATATTTATTTGAATCCAACTGAATTAACTTTCACTGAGAGAATTTTTAGCAGTGCATAAAACGTTTGCCAGCCATGAATGATACTAAGGATATTAAGGATGACTAATGGCCACTGTTGGGTCTCATACCTGTCACTCGGTAGCTGCATTTTATGGTGTCTCAGCCTTAAACAAGTAATTCCATATTCTTGTCACTTAAAAATATGATCCTTGATAAAATATGATTTGGATGGGTTTTTTTTTAAAAAAAAGGAATAAAATTTGAGATTGGATTTAATTAATTGTATATGGCCATGCAGTCTTTTCTTAATAACATTTTGGAGGACAGATAGATCTGGAGAAATATTTTCATGTAAAGCCTTTGTGCTTTGCATAGAAAAGACTATTCTAAAAAAAACCAAAATATATATTATCTCCCCTTAGGTGAACACTGACAAATATATTGCAACGATGATATGTGTTTTATGTCCTTTTTTAGTTCACATTTTTTATTTCTTTGTCTAGCTCTATTTTGTCTCTGTTCAATTTTTTTTCTTTTGCATTTTGTATTTTAATTTTTTGAATAAAATAAAAAATATGTTAAAAAAGAGAGAAGAACTGTTCTAGGGAGGGAAGAAAAAGTTTTATTCTATTGGAAATAGGAAAAAAATACCCTTGGTGATAATTTTGGGAGAGGGCAGAAATCAATGATGAGTAACACCAGATCCTAAAGTGAGGATGTTGTTAGTTTTCCCCTATATTCTTTTCTCTTTGTATGTGACACAAGCTTCACAAATGCTCCACATTGTCTCTTGCGCTTTCCTGCCAGCAAAGGTGTAGATCTTTCTTGCCAAAAATAAGAACTGAACTCTTGCAGAGGATTGCACATTGCACATTTTTTATTCCTCATTCATGTATGTCTACACAGGGACATCATCTCCACAAACACATCATGCAAAAGGAGATAATACCTGCCTGGGAAACGTTTAAGAAGCCCCATGTTACGTTTTCAGAGCTTTATTCTATTTTAAACATTATCGCTTGGAACATTTGCAAAATTATTATGAAGCCACATGGTAGGCTTTTGACTCCTCCCATAAATTCTACTTATGTTTGATATTTTAAAAAAAATCTTCCTTGCTTACTTTGCTCAGATTTGCTGTGCAAGGAATAGTGACCAGTTTTCTAATAAGATATTTATAATCCAAGTATCACCATTCATTTTCTAGTGGATGTATTAGCAAGCTAATATTGGAAACAAGCCTTCTTCCCTAGAAGAAACTAGACAATAGACTGTCCCATTGTTTCTTATCTTTCTATATTGATTCTGATCTCCCACCAATGTCATAAGTGCATCTGTCTCCATTTCATGAGAAGATGACATTATAGTAAACTTGATGAAATAACAAGTTGAACATGAATACATCAGGACATGAATCCTTTGGCATTAATAAAAAAGTGGGTCCTGTTGGTTTCATCTCATCAAGCATGTTGGTTTCAAATATAAAATATGATAAAACTTTACAGTTCAAGGGGGTGTATCAAGCAGATCCATGAACTGCTTAAGAAACATGGTTTAAATGACTTTTTACCCATTGGCTGCTGACAAGGTTAGAAAAGGTAGTTATTTGGGATTAAACAGCAGACTATATGAGCTAGTTTATGGTCAATCTATTTTACTAACACTTGGAGTTCAGTAAATGTTGGTTATCATACTGGGTGAATATAAACTTTTCCAGGTTTATTGTAACCAGGACTTTGCATTCTTGTATGAAGGCTTAAGCTGGGAGAAGTAGCATTTAATATTGGCTTTTTCTCTGCACCATGTTGTAGTGAGATCCTGCTTACTTCCCTAGATTTTTGAGATTTTTTTAAAAAAATCTGAGAATTGACACCTCAAGACTAAAAACATCATCTCTTCTTAAACTCTGTGAGAACCTGACTCAATTATTTCAGAAAAATATGAAGGTTCTCCTCCCCACCCCAAGGACTGAATGTACAACAGCATAGAAGATGATTGCACAAAATCAATCAATCAATGTATTGTAGCACACATCTTTCCTTACAATAGGCTGTTGTTCTGTGTTCATTCCAGTGGTAGATTTCAAAAATTGTTTGAACCTACTCTGTGGGTGTGGCCTCCTTTGTGGGAGTAGCTTGCCGCCCATGTGACCAGATATGAAGATGCCGACGACACTTGTCAGAACCACCTTAAATTACCTCATACACAGCACTGGCATGCATAAGAATATGATGTAAACTTGTTTTTTAAAAGGCATCTTTGGTTTGCGTTAAAACAACTTCAACACACGCAATGTTCTGATTGCACCACAAACGCAGTAGTCATCCTTACCTTTCACAGAGGCACTGAGTTTTATAAATATGAGCATGATAGTGTAGAATAATCATATCCAAGGACCAGTGGTGGGTTTCAAAAAATTTTGGAATCTCTTCTGTAAGTGTTGCCTGCTTTCTGGGTCCAATGGTGGAACCTCTTCTTACCGATTCGGTAGATTTGATGAACCGGTTCTACCGAATAGGTGCGAACTGGTAGGAACCCACCTCTGGTTCACTCCAACCTCCTAGTGTTTGCAAGTTGATATATCACATGAATAAGTTTTTGAGCGTTAGTCTTTATGACAAATAAAAAGGCATACAACCTTTTCCTCCCTCCAGATGTTCTTGCTCTTGTTGGAATTAGGGGCTGACTTAATGTGGATGCTCTTCTTCTGGTTGTTGCAGAATTCCAGTCCTTGCACTAAGCCAAGGTCCAGGCAGGAATCACACCACAACAAGCTGCTTGCTATGGTTTGTAGCCCTGACATTTGACTGAGAACCGTCTTGTTTCTCTGTAAGAGTTGTATGTTTCCAGATATTGCTTCCCACATCCTTGTCTGTCTGCTGTCATCTTATCCTTCAGACATCTACACACAGTAGGTGGGGTGAGGCTGCCTCTGGATATCAGCAAGGTTTTAGAAAATTAGCCAAATACCTAGAGTGCCAGCATGGATACTTGTGAATAAATTGTGTGAATTGGAAATGAATGAATGAATGAGTCCATCTCCTCTCAGGATTCTAGGGCTGTAAACATTCACAGCCTTTTGGGAGAAGGGATGAGATGAACCTATCCTTGAGGAAGTGCGGGGTAAGAAGCATTTCTGCCTGGCTGGAGCAGATTTCCCAAATGCAGACAGAAACCCCAGTTTCGTTCCCTCACAAAGGGCGCAAGAAATTTAGGTCTGAGAACCACACCAGTGATTGGTTTCTCCTGGTTCAGCCGAACCAGTATTACCGGCAGAGGGAGGCCCTGGTCACTTGCCTGGATGCTTCTGCACATGCACAGAAGCATTGCACATGCATGGGAGCTCATCTGAACTGGTAGTAAAAATATTTGCAACCTTCCACTGAACCACACATATACTTAAGTAGCCTAGTGGCAGGCAAAAAGGAACCATGACCGGGAGGAAGAAGTAGGTGTGTCCAAGAGGGAAACTACAAGTGATTTATGGTTAAACCATGATAGTTTGATTACAATGAATGTAATTCCTGCTGATGAGTTTAATAATTTCCATATTCTATCATATGGATATGTTTGTGCTAGATTGCATTTAAGTAAATGCAATATAAAAATGTGGCATAGATTAAACATATATTGAAGAAAATTACATGAGATTGTTAGAAATTGATAAATTTTAGAAATAAATTATTTCAATACAAAATGTCTATGGAGAGTCTCAATCATCCAAGTTATGGTTGCTCCAAACATGCTTTTCCAAAAGCAGCTGGATTTTCTTGGTTTTTTTCTTGAAAACATTTCGCTTCTCATCCAAGAAGTTTCTTCAGTTCTGATTCAGTTTTGGTTGCCACGATGTAGAAAAGATGTGGAGACTCTAGAAAGAGTGCAGAGAAGAGCAACAAAGATGTTTATGGCACTGGAGACTAAAACATATGAAGAACGTTTGCAGGAACTGGGCATGTCTAGTTTAATGAAAAGAAGGACTAGGGGAGACATGATAGCAGCGTTCCAATATCTCAGGGGTTGCCACAAAGAAGAGGGAGTAAAACTATTCTCCAAGGCACCTGAGGGTAGCACAAGAAGCAATGGGTGGAAACTAATCAAGGAGAGAAGCAACTTAGAACTGAGGAGAAATTTCCTGACAGAACAATTAATCAGTGGAACAGCTTGCCTCCAGAAGTTGTGAATGCCCCAACATTGGAAGTTTTTAAGAAGATGTTGGATAGCTATCTGTCTGAAACGGTATAAGGTTTCCTTCCTAGCAGGGCATTGGACTAGAAGACCTCCAAGGTCCCTTCCAACTCTGCTATTGTATTGTATTGTATTGTCTGATTGAATAGTGGAGAATGGAAGGATTTATATTCTTTGCAGTCCTCTGGTAGTTAGCACTCTGAAAGTTGGTTGTTAGGTCTTTGAGAGTTGTGGAAGCTAATTGGGGATTATCTGTATCATCAGAGTCACCTGAATCAGAATGCAAATGGGTCTGGAACTTGGCAGAGGTCATATTCAGCCAGTTCTGACAGGTTCTGGAAAACCAGTAGGAGAAATATTGAGTAGTTCGGAAAACCAGAAAATAGGCTGGTCCCAACCCTGCTGCCTCCCAGCTGATCTTCTTTTGTTGCCCTGAACAGGAGAAGGGAGCTGGAAAGCAGGTTGGTGGGGTGGGTAGGGAATGGAGATTTTGCCGTATCCTTCCCCGGTACACCCACCAAGCCATGCTGGAAGAGCCGGTAGTAAAAAATATTTGAATCCCACCACTGGAACTGGGACTGCTGAAAGAACTATGTTGTAGACAGGTGGTGGTGTATCTCTCCCCCTCTTGTTGAGAGAGGGCTGTTCAATTTTAACATAGATGGCCTCTTTGACTCCTCTTTCAAACCAGTGGTCCTCTCTGTCCAGAATGTGTGGACTTTGCTGTCTTCAAAAGAGTGGCCTTTGTCTTTCAGATGCAGATGGACTTCTGAATAATGTCCTGAAAGATTTCTTTCTCTGTGCTGTGCCATGCATTTAACTTAAGTTCTCAAAACTTAATTTCACCAAAGAAATAAATGAAATAGGTTTGTTTGTGGACATATATTCACCCTCTCTATAGCCCTGATTTCTATTGTTAGAGTTATTATTTTCTTAACAAATTGTTTCCACAAAAAGCTGCATAAAAAAACTAGGTTGTTAGGTTTTTTTTTAGTTTAGATCATACTGCTCTCCAGGAGCCTTTACCAGGCCTAACCTGACAAGTGAAGGACTGAACTTGGCCCCCTGGGCCTTCAGAGGATTTTTAGGGAAATACTGCTACGTTTCTATATGTAACAATGAAATTAAAAATATGGTGGCATTACAGATATCAAGGAGATCGGATACTCATGTAATTCTGGGAAAGATGTTCTCTTCAACATCTATTTCATTAAAAAAAACACCACTTTGTGGATTAAAGTCTTAGGCAAATTATTTGGGGAAGGGCTTGTTAGGTGCACATATATAAATAATTATACGCATACATGCAGAGAAATGAAAATAGAAATAAATCCGTAGGCTTCTGTTTTTTGTTTCATGAAAGTCCCAACGTGAAAACTATATATGCTACAAAATGCTTGCATGTCTGGCAGCAAGGTCAGGGTTTTGTGCTGCATATTAAATGAAAAATCATTTTAAAATAGAAACAACTGAGCCATGCTGGAAATAATATATCCCTTGATGCACATCTTATGGCTGTGCTTCTGATATCCACTCAGCAGAACAACAAATCCAGATTCTTTTGCTGGATAAGGGTGAACCTTTGTTTTGTTTTATTTTAGTTCATTTAAAAAAATAATGAAACCTCTGCTGAAAAACCTTCAAAAGGGATAAATGGGATGTTGAGGCATACCCTGCCGAGGAGGGTATGCTTGGATTTTGATTTGTGGCCCATAAATGTTTCTGATTACAGGTATTCTTTGACTTACAACCATAATTGAGCCCAAAATTTCTGTTGCTAAGTGAGACAATTGTTAACTCAGTTTTGCCCCCACTTTATGACCTTTCTTGCCACATTTGTTAAGTGAATCACTGCAGTTATCAGTTAGTAACATGATGGTTAAGTGAATCTGGGTTTCCACATTGACTTTGTTTGACAAAAGGTTGCAAAAGGTGATCACATGACCCCAGGATACAGCAACCACCATAAATGTGGGTCAGTTGCCAAGCATCTGAATTTTGATCACGTGATCATGGGAATGCTGCAACTGTCATAAATGTGAAAAATGATCTTGAACTTCAGAGGAAGGATAGTCAATCCTGGATCCAAGGTTTTATAGCTGGAAGATATAACAATTTCAATTTAAAAGACAAAGCCTTGACAACATCTACACCTCAGCGTCTAGTCAGATTAAGATAGCAGTCCAGCAAGCTCCTTCTGAGAGGTTGGAATGGATGGCATTACAGATACTTATGCATAAATATGATTCACTGAATTTAGAAAAATGGTCCCCAATTTTTGCCTTTGGCAAAAATAACTCATAATGGTTTTCAAAAGGCAGATGGACTTTCTTGTTTGTTTTCTCTTGAAAACGTTTTGCTTCTCGTGCAAGAAGCTTCTTCCTTCTGAAGAAACATTTTCAAGGGGAAAAAAAACCAAGAAAGTCCATGTGCCTTTCGAAAGCACCTTTGGGACAAGATATTCCTGTATATATTCAGATGTTCGGAAGACTACCACCATATCCTACTTTTTCTCCTTTTCTTCCTCCTCCTCCTCCTCCTTCCATTTCTTTCTAACTGAGTAAAATCTTTTCAGATCACAGAAATTAATGAATGTTGGTATTTATGTCTCAAGGTTTGTACTTTTTAATCAACAAGGACATTATCTTATTTAATCTTGTAAGATGGATGATTGTGATATATATTATAACCCCCCCAAATTAAATAAACTAATTGGGGAAGATGGGTTTGATACACATATGTACCTACCTACCTACCTACCTACCTACCTACCTGCCCGTCCATCCATCCATCCATCCATCCATCCATCCATCCATCCATCCATCCATCCATCCATCCATCCATCCATCCATCCATCCATCCTCTGTAGCAGAAATGCTAGGGTTCAATAAGGAAGACATTGTACAACCGACTACTTTGAAGGAAGTACCCTAGTAGGAAGTACAATCCAATTGTAATTCAGTCAGTTTGAGGAGCATTTGCTTCTGCAAAATTATTTTCTTAAAGCATAGAAGAGAGTGTAATACGGTGGGTCTAGACCTTGGGATCAGAAAAGGAATCAGTAAAAGGTGCCATACTGTGAAGATGGAATCTCCACACTTCACAATTTGATTTAGAGCATTGTCACTCTGATTGTCTTTATACTGGTCATAATTTCTCATTTTCTTATGATCATTTGGCATTCAGGATCATCTTTATCTTCTCCAACCACTGCAAGATAGTGTCTTCAGCTGCCACTAGCAACCTTTATTGTTCTGTATGAGATACTCACTTCAAATTCTACTAACTCTCATGTATAGCACATTCTTTTCCAGCTAGTTGCCGGCACTTAAATTTTGACAGCTCTCCAAGCTGCAGCAAAGTTAAAGATTGCTGACTTAAACTCACCATTTTTCAGATGTTGTAAAGTGTGTTGCCTTTTGTATTTTTTCTTAATCAGGCTTGTCCTCCTGACATAACCATTGCCGCCTCGAAAAATCTTCTCTTTTAGTTATCAGAATGTTTCTGTGGTCTGGGAACTATATGATTGATGTATTATTTTTTTGGCAAAGGCTTGCATTTAAATTGCCCATCTTTCCTACAGCTTCCCCCACCTGAATGATGAGTAGGAGTTAGGAGAGACTTCTTATTCTCACTTGATATTTTCAGCACCTCATTTTGGTACCTTCTGACTTCTGACACAAAATGATTAAAGAACCAATGATGGAAACTGTATATAGCATTATAATATATGGCTCACAATTGATACAGAATATCTTTCTGTATCTTTGATGATGTGAGTTGCTGAATATGACTAGCATTAGTTTGTACAATCCATCAAAGTTTGTACAAAGTAAAACCAAGAACCTCTCCTTGCTGATCTTTAATTCTGCTGTACTATTTCATGTTTAAAGATCTGAGAATTCTTGCAAACCAAATAGGTCTCATTGGTGTTGTAGAATTGTTATAGTACGAGGCCTTCGTCATCAATTAGTACACGGAAGCTTTTTCTGAATGGTTCTGTCTCCTCTGTTGGTACACTTGAAATTGCATTGAAGATTTGCTTGCTAATGACTTCATGCCATTTACAAAATCACCATAGCCATCCAGCACAAGCTTTGAAACTTCTTTTCATGTGGTTTGCTATTGTATTAGCTGCTGGTTTTAGTTCCACTCCATGTACATTAACACCACATGAACACTGCTGAACACATCGCTTGATCATTGCTGAATTGATTGCTATTTCCAGTGCCAGTTTCATATATTTTCTTTCCTCAATTTCAACTTTTTCCCATTGATAGCATTTGCATCATACAATAATACATCCTTATCGTTTGCATTATGAATATCTGATTCTTTGCATCATACTCATAAAGATGTGAAATGGACATTCTTGATTCTAATATTTAATCAACTCTGAATTAGGTTTGGATTCCTTTAATTTTGTTTGTCCCCCATCAAAGCCATGTTTAATCTTATATTTGAGACGTTAGCTACCAAAAACTTGCCCAAACTCTAATTCACATGATGGCTAATTCACCTGAAACTGAAATGTAAAACATCTGCTGAAACATACCAACTTTTAGGGGGAAGTACTGAACATTATCTGGACTGCTTCCCTTTACAACAGACTTTGTTACTTGGTATTTTACCCCCATTACATCCAAATCAATTGAAACAAAGTATGCAAGCTAGAAAGTTTATTGTATCACTATCTGTATCAACTAAAGGGACACAGTGGCTCAGTGGCTTAGATGCTGAGCTTGTCGATCAGAAGGTCAGCAGTTCAAAAGCACGTAAAAATGCAAGTAGAAAAATAGGGACCACTTTGGTGGGAAGGTAACAGCGCTCTGTGCGCCTTCAGTGTTGAGTCATGCCAGCCATATGACCACGGAGAAGTCTTCGGACAGCGCTGGCTCTTTGACTTAGAAATGGAGATGAACACTGCCCCTAGAGCCAGAAACGATTAGCACACATGTATGGGAGGACCTTTACCTTACCTGTATCAAGGAGAACCTTCAGCACTCTTGAGGGTCACCATATGGTCGTAGACCATAGGCTGGGACCCATTTCTATTGTTGAGACAACTTCCTGGAATTATCCTACATATTGCTATTATATTGTGGAAATTAGGCAGCAGGTATTCTTTGAGCAGTCCAAGACTATTTGCTGCTGTTCACTAATGGAATTATCTGCCAGAGATTATCTTCCTTCAAGTCTCTGCCTTGACTTGGCTTCTAGTTCATCATTTTTATACCCTTGAGCAGATTTTTCTATCTGAATTCCCTGTTTAATTCATCTGAAGACTTTTTCTTCCCTTGAGAGCTTCAAGTATCAATAGAAAGGACAGTATCTGTAGAGGATGCCAGCAGCATTTTTCATTCAGCACTGAAGGGAATAATTTTTTGCAATATGAACTGATGAAACATAACACAATATGTTAGGATGACCTTATCCCACCTTCTAGGGATCTCCTTCTGGAATAGTGCAAAGCAGATTGTTAACATATTTTGAAATGATAGGTACAATAATTCTGCTAGACTGGGCACAGCCTATAAAAACAATGATCCTTCTAATAGATCAGGTTCATAAATATGATTCAAATAATTAATGGAGTTAATTTTCCAATTAACATGCCATTTAGCATATTTTCCTAAAATATGGTACTGATCAATTTGTCATTGATAACTTCTGTTATTTAGAAAATGCTGAGAATCAGAGGAGAATATTTGTAGTTCCCAAAATGCTAGGGAATTCCTGGAAGTCTGCCATTCTGACAAATCAGCCATCAACATGCACATAAACATAAACAACATCTACGTATCATTCAAAAGATACAATCAACAAGCCAAAAACGGAACAAAAAGACCACAACAGCAGTCAACACCCAGATGAACAGAAATTAACACCAAGATTAACATACAGTAACAATCAAGAAGTGAACAATACCCCAATCAAGGGACAGCCAAACAAGCTAACAGTAAACAGCCCAACCTAAGACCACTTCTACCAATATTGACAGAGCAAACCATTAGAATATAAATTGAGAGCAAACCCCAGTCCGTGCTAGTATTGAAGATGTTGCCTAGTTTGGGTAATGAAACATCTGCAAGAAAACAGACAAGTTTAAAGAGCACTAAGGACCCTCATGTTGACCAGCATGATAATTTAAAAAAAAAATTGTATGGACTAGTAGAAATTTTTATGCTGGTATGTAAACACAGTAAAGGCAAAGCAATAGCACAATATAAATAATATTTATATTGTATTGTACCATATTTATATTATAAATATGATAAAAAGGTTCTACTATAATATAATAGCAGAGTTGGAAGGAACCTTGGAGGTCTTCTAGTCCAACCCCCTGCCTAGGCAGGAAACCCCATACCATTTCAGACAAATGGCTATCCAACATCTTCTTAAAGACTTCCAGTGTTGGGGCATTCACAACTTCTGGAGGCAAGCTGTTCCACTGATTAATTGTTCTAACCGTCAGGAAATTTCTCCTCAGTTCTAAGTTGCTTCTCTCCTTGATTAGTTTCCACCCATTGCTTCTTGTTCTACCCTCAGATGCCTTGGAGAATAGTTTGACTCCCTCTTTTTGTGGAAATCCCTGAGATATTGGAATACTGCTATCATGTCTCCCCTAGTCCTTCTTTCTATTAAACTAGACATAACCAGTTCCTGCAACCGTTCTTCATATGTTTTAGTCTCCAGTCCCCTAATCATCTTTGTTGCTCTTCTCTGCACTCTTTCTAGAGTCTCCACATCTTTTCTACATCGTAGCGACAAAAACTGAATGCAGTATTCCAAGTGTGGCCTTACCAAGGCAGCATAAAGTGGTATGAACACTTAATGTGATCTTGATTCTATCCCTCTGTTTATGCAGCCTAGAACTGTGTTGGCTTTTTTGGCAGCTGCTGCACACTGCTGGCTCATATTTAAATGGTTGTCCACTAGGACTCCAGGATCCCTTTCACAGTTACTATTGTTGAGCAAGGTACCACCTATACTGTACCTGTGCATTTCGTTTTTGTTGCCTAAATGTAGAACCTTACTCTTTTCACCATTGAATTTCTTTTTATTAGATAGTGCCCAATGTTCAAGTTTGTCAAGATCCTTCTGTATCTCTAGCCTATCTTCGGGAGTGTTGGCTATTCCTGCCAGCTTGGTGTCATCTGCAAATTTGATGAATTCCCCATTTATTCCCTCATCCAAATCATTGATGAAGATGTTGAAGAGTACTGGGCCCAAAACAGAGCCTTGTGGTACTCCACTGCATAATTCAACCATTAAATCATATAATCAATGTCAGAATCCTTAAGGCACTAAAGCATCTCTTTGCTTGTTGAATGCCCATCCTGAGACTGTTATGAGAAGAACATAGAGCAATAGTGGTGTGCATAGAAGAGTTGCAAGGAGAGGGCCATTACTCTCCAAAAAGAACACTGCTGTTCCTCTACAGTTTGGGAAAGACCTTTTGGCTCAGCCAGAAGGTTATTGCAAGAATTTTCTGTGTATAGCTGAGTGCACAATAGAACTTTTGGGTATGAATGAAAAGTGTTCTGTTTGGTAAAAGGCAAACACTGCATTCCAGCATAATTAAGCCATCAGTGAAACATGGTGGTGGCAGTATCATGGTTTAGAGCTGCTTTGTTGCCTCTGGAGCAGGACAGATTGCTTTCATTAATAAAACTATGAGTTACGAATTGTACCAGCAAATTCTATAGTAAAAGGTGAGGGTATCTGTCCATGAACTGAACCTGTAAGACAACTTACAGGAAGACAATGACTGAAAATACACAAGTCACACAACCAAACAAAATCATAAAACATGAAAAATTAATGTTGTGGAATAGACAAGTCTAAGTCATCACCTTAATTCTATAGAAATGTTGTGAAAAGACCTGAAGTAAGCAGTTCATTAGAGGAAGAATACTAGCATCCCTGAGTTGAAACTGTTTTGTAAGGAGAAGGGGCTAAAATTCCTTCAAGTCAACATGTTTTAGAGTTACTGGAAACATTTAGTTACAGTTATAGTTGCCCAAGAGGAAAGCAAAGGCTCACATACGTTTGCCATACAAAAATATGCGGCTTTGGATCATTTTCCTCAATAAATTAATGAACAAATACAATATTTTTACTCTGTTTAACTGGATCCTCTTCAAGGAATGCAGAGAACAGATAATATTTTAGGCCGTATTTATGCAGAAATACTGAAAATTCAAAAAGGTTCCACAGATTTTTAAGCACTACTGTAATTAATAGATGTGAATTTGAATTTTCTGTAAGTTCAGAGTCAGTCATGGACAGAGATTCTATTGTCAGGTCTGAGCTCTGTTTCCAGAACATGGAGTGTTTTCTTCAGAGATTAAAACCTTAAAATGGCTATTTCAAGCTTCGGAAATTTGGCAGATTCCTAAAACCCAACAATACTATATTATGGAAATTAGTACTAAGCAACTGTTAATGTGCTGAGTAGGTTGGTAAAGTCAGCATCCTGAATTTCTTTCCAATAATAACAGTAGGGGCAGCCAATGGTTTTGGGCAATAACTTTGGCATTTGGGGAGGATATCATTTGCTTTGCAGTTGTACTAGGGAGAAGAATTCCCTGATCATAAAATTGGAGCCTTGCTCATGTGACCAATCACAGAGCAAAAATGTCAAATCCAACATTCAAGAGGTGCTTGTGGGCATATTGAGGACCGTAGACATATAATATCTTTTGGATAGTAGTATAGTTGCTGTGTTCAGTCATGTTGATGCCAAGGTTTGTGGAATGAAAGATTGCCATTCAAAAGAGCCAAGGTGGCACAGTGGTTAAATGCAGCACTGCAGGCTACTACTAGATCAGCAGTTCAGCGGTTCAAATCTCACCGGCTCAGGGTTGACTCAGCCTTCCATCCTTCCGAGGTGGGTAAAATGAGGACCCAGATTGTTGGGGGCAATATGCTGACTCTCTGTAAACCGCTTAGAGAGGGCTGAAAGCCCTATGAAGCGGTATATAAGTCTACTGCTATTGCTATTGCTATTGCTATCTAAAAAACAGAATATTAAAGAAAATGTTAATTTTCCCCAGCTGTTTGGGGCTGATTGACTTCAAAGGAATTTTGACAGTATGTTGCAGTGGTGGGTTGTTGCTAGTTTGGAGCAGTTTGGGCAAACTAGTAGTTCTGACCGGAGGGGGTATTTTTTACTATATCGCTGTGTTTTTGGAGCCATGGGCATGCATGGAAGGCCACGCACATGCATGGATTGAATGCACACGCTCACATTTCTAGTGCTGGGCAAACCGGTTGTTACATTATGTGATGTTCACCTCTGATATGTTGTAGTTCCTTTCACAAAATGCATACCATACGAACGTTTGCCTATGGCTAGTCCCAAAAATTTCATTCACCAAAAAGCAAACTGGAGATAACACTGTTTACTTGATTCTGTTGATTTTTCTTTCTTCTTCTTCTGGGCATCAGTGAGGCATCAGAAATGCATCAGTGAATATTAACAAGAGGCTTCATGTCTTCCCAAAAAAGATCCCTTTGCCAAATCCTAAAGATTCACTATTTTGACCATGTTACTAATGAAGAAGTGTTCCAAAAGAGTTTCTCCCACAAACATTGTCACAATCAAAAGACTCCAACTTTCAATCCATATGCTCTGCATGGAGAACAATTTAATTCTCAAGATGGCAATGAGATGGACTCTCCTTAATGCTAAATGGTCAAGTGGACCTCCTTGAAATACATGGCGAAAAACATTCATGGAAGACTTAAAAACATCACATGGTACCAAAATACTGGAGATCCTTTCTACCTGAAATACTTAAAAGCATGAGGGGATCTAATGCTAATAAAAACAATGGCCGAAGAGCCACATTTGTCCTAGATTGAAAATATCCATAATTTTTATTTTTTTAAAATGTCCTGTGAGCCCCACATACTTTCCTTTAAACTTAGTTGATGCTCTGCTTTGTAGCATGCTGACTTCTTATTAAAATTTTTAGTGAAACAATAGTTGGTTCTTTAGCAAAAGAAAGTAAAGAAATAAGATGGTTTAGGTTTCACCAAGGCATTTTAATTGCTGCTCTTTCTTTAAAAGGAGTTCTAAAATAATGACTTATTCTACACTGCAAAAGTATTGACAAGCAATCAGGGAGAATTTCTAAATGAAACCAGGTAGAGATGAAATAGTGAAGCAAATAGGGAGATGAGAAAAGGTTTATGCAGCAGAGTGATGTCCAAGGTCATATAAGGCAATAGCAATGTGGCCTCAATTTTTCCTCTTGATTAGATTGGAAGTTTCTGGAACATCAGTTGTGCATGAAACAATGATTGACACAGCTTATACTATTAGTTAGGCTGTCCAGGCTCTTGGTTCAGGTAAGTTCACATTTCTCCCCATTCAATTCAGAGTAGATGATGCTTGAAGTTCATTCTTCTCTTTCTGCATCAGCATATATTTAGTTTCTATAACTTGTGTCTACCTAATGTCGCCCCATCTCTGATAGTAGTTAATGAATCCACACCAAGCTCATGTATGTAGTTAAGCTGCATTTCTGGTAAAAGAGCTTCTTGTTGATCGTTGTCTTTTATTTTCTAATGATATTTTTCAGGTAAGGCTGCCACAGAGGACAGGTAAGAACGTTTTCTGTGCCAGTTAGCAGGAAGGGCATTTTAATGCTCACGGTGGGTGATCATTTGCTCTCCTTGTTGTTCTAGATTGCTGGCAAATTCACTAAGAGATGAAAATGAGAAAATGGCCAATGGGCTTATGTTATGGATCAATTTGGGGGAGGGGGGCAGATAGAGAAGAATTATTTAATGCTTTAGAACATCCCCCCCCACATACACACAACCAAGGTAAATTCTTATATTTTATTAGTGAAGTACAATGACAAAAAAGGCATCAGGGATACCAAAACAATTATAGAAATTATCATGATTCAAATAAACTAAACTTAAGGGATGGAGTGGAGAAACAAAAGAAAAATATAGCAAAAGTTGATGTACATAATATTGATTTATTAAAGCTTTCAACTTATTTTGTGATCGAGACCTTGTGAAACATACTGCTTCCATTTTCTTATTTTTAGAATTTAAAGGTATTTTAAAAATGGATAAAAACATATTTTGGATCTAATTTTTAATGTCAAGACTATAGATTTTCCTCAAGTAAAATATTTCTTTTAGTCAAGTCCCAGGCTCCACAGAAGGATAATACCATAATTTGCAAGTATAATTTTGCATCTCGTTTATATTTTATTGAGAGGTCAGGTTGACACTTTACAGAGTACTTGCTATATTTTTCCCAAAATTACATTCACTTAAAAACCAAAGGTAACTGACTGGACATGACTAAATGATGTGAGCCAGGGAGCCCTCAAAATTCTTGCAATCTGATCCATAATTTAAAAAGAAAAGAAAAGTCCAATAAACATCAAAACATTTTCTATGAATTATCTTAATTTCCAAGTCATAATTTTATATATCTTAAACATGGCCTCACTGATTTTCAAGAACTGAGCATTCCAATTCCTCATTCCATGTTTCATGTTATCAGTGATAACCTTCATCCTATTTTTAGTTTCCTACAAAGTGGAGTTATTGGTTTCATTTCATTTTAAAGATCCTGAACTTCCAGATGACTCTAAAGTTGCTAAAGCATTTGATAAATGTGCTGGAGATGATTCAGGTATGTTATAGTTAAACACAGCCTCTCAAAATCCTTAAAATGACCATTTAGATGAATTAAGATATTTCAAAATCCCCCTTGTTTCTTCAGTCCTTTCAATAAAACACTTTTGCACCATCTTCAGGTTAGGGTTATATCCTTTCTAATCTCATCTAATGAGGTTCTGGACCAATCAAACCTACAGGTGGCAATATTATGAACAGTCCTTATTTCATAGTGAGATGACATAAAAACCAAATATTTAAAAACACTTCAAAAAGTATATATGAACCATACAAAGGTTTTTTCAGCAATTTATATGATTAAAATTGCCAAATTTAACTCAATTGTTGCTATATTCAAACTATCAATCACCAAACTAAAATCATTAGACATTGGCCTGTTTTTTGCAGCTTTCATTTATGAAACTGATTCTTAGGGAAAAAATGAAGTTCTTCTCTTTATCTGATACGCATCCAATGATGTAACTGGCATAAAGGTTTTTACATTACTTATTGGTATGAAGAATAAACCTTTACAAAGCAGCAGATACTTTAATGATTCTGCAGTTATAAACTCTGGCTCATTCCAAACGCCTATCCCTGAAAGAACAGTTTAAGCTAAGAAATATTTTTTTTCTTAAGGAAAAAAAAGGTGCATTAGGCCAAGTAAATGTGCATATTTGAGCATAGTATAAAAAATCCTCTCTGTTTATGGATATACTACATATGAAGGTAAATACATATCCTTGATTTGAGTGAGCATGATGATAACTGTACAAGGTACTTACAACTGAAGTTCAACTACGTACTGAGAATTTTAGAGTGGCTTATTTGAGCATGTTATTTATTTGTTTGTTTATTTATTTAGAAAGGTCTGGTTGAATACCTTCAGGTTAACACTCATTCTTTTAGCATTGTACTGGGAATAATTCCAACAATATGTTGCTACAAAATGTGTGGCAACTGTAAATATTAAACATCTCTCTTAACCTATAGATTTTCTACATCAAGCAACATTGTTTTTTTTAACTTCACTATGTTTTATGCCCCATGCCTTGTCAGAAGACCTAATCTATATTAAATAGTGAAATATTTTGTTATTTCTGGTAATCTAGACGGGGACCCTAAGTATGGTACACATGAGTATCAAAGTGCCCACAGACTATGACTCTGATGCTTTCAATCATCCTGTTCTTCCTGTCTCTGACATCATTATCATTATGGTCATGATAATCATAATTGAGATCGAGATCATCATCATCTTTAATTAGAAGAAGTAGCTGCCTTTTTAAAAAACAAAAAACCTATTCTAGTAACATTTTCATTTCTAAGAATGCCTCTGGAATCTGTCTAATGCCTTCCTCTCATCAGCAAAAGTAAAATGGAAAGTGGTCAGCAGTGTCCTGCAAAGCTGTGAAAGTGAGCACCTTCATTACTTCATTCATAAACTGTATGAGTCTATCATGCTGGCCAATTGGCGAAATATCATCATATTTTGTTAAAATTCCAAGTGTGTCATCTGGTCCAGAGCTCTGTTGAAGACAAAGAAGATAATTTATTTTAGGTGTTTTGCTGCAGGAATCCAAGCGTATCTGGCTCAATAGTGTATGGCTTGAGTGCATCTTCAAAAACAACAAATTGTCTGAAGGATGGGGCACATTTAAATGACTATATAAATACAGTCTGCTTTGTTTTTAATTCTAAGTATGAAGACAATAGATAGCTGCCTGCAACTAGGGAAAGATAAAATATATCTAGATTTATATATGCCTTTGTGAAAGCTGGATCATCAGAAAGGTAAGCTGAAAGAGAAAAAAAAGAAGATTGAATTGTGATGTCGGAAAAAACATACAAAACATAGACAAAAAAATAACCCAGAACAATGCTGTAGGGATAAAAACAGTGGAAGTGCTAAAAATTAAGGTAAAACTTAAATATTTTGCATACATGTGAAAGCAAAAGTCATTGGAGAAGAACCTGATGTTGAAAAAAATCAAGAGTGGCTGAAAGGCTTGTTGAAGACCAGATGGTTAGACATAATGGCACATGACACAGACACGGGAAGAACCAAAGAAGCAGCTACTGCAAAGGAGGACCTGATAGTCTTGGTGAAATCACGTTGATTAGAGTTACGAAGAG
The DNA here is from genome assembly GCF_051295495.1 of Thamnophis sirtalis. Lineage (NCBI taxonomy): Eukaryota > Metazoa > Chordata > Lepidosauria > Squamata > Natricidae > Thamnophis > Thamnophis sirtalis. Next base: position 52,216,478 of record NW_028261386.1, read on the forward strand.
TTAAAAGTGACTGATCAACAGCAGCCATGTTGGATGAAACATAGAGTATTATCAATATTATAAAAATCTTCTAAAGAATGTCTTTATTTTGTTTTCAGAATTTGTTCATGTTTTAGCCCAAATATATTCCAGCTCACTATATTAACTACGTTTCTAAAGACAGAATACTCTAAAACTCAAAAGGACTATTGTGTCATTCAGAAGATTTCCCCATATCAAAGTATGCATTTGTTGCATAGTTCTACTTATTTAAGGCATATTATAAAATTTGAAAACACGGAACCAGTTGATTCATTTTCCCATAATACATTTACAGGCATTAGTACGATTTCATATAGGAAGGTTGCCCAAGAGAGTGTTGCAAAGAGAGAAGGAATAATACAATGTTCTGACTCTTAAGGGATGAGAAGATATGATTTGTGTTAATATTCATGCCTATAAATATATTATCAGCATAAATGTGTTGGGTTTTGGTCTTGTTATCTGATGAGTTAGGCTGCCATTTCCATTTAACAATGGTAAGACAAGGTAGAATAACTCAAGTTTAAATATTTTGACCTCATTATTTTTGTTTGTATTTTCTATCTGCTCCAAAAGGGCAGGATAGTGCAGTCAGAAACAAAGGGACTAGGGAGACTAGACTAATCACTGTCCAACTCCAGCCAATTCTGCATAAAACTAGACAAATAAATCAAAATAAATGAAATACAGTGAAGGAGACAAACAAAATGACAAAGCCAGATACTTCATGTACTTCAGAACATCTGTAACTTACTATAAATGTCTCTTAACAAGAGGTTTCCAAATAGGTTACCCTATTTTAAGACCTGGGAAAACAGCAGGTTTTGAAGGCCTTATAGAATGCCAACAGGGTGGGAGTTGTCTGTAGCTACGGAGGATTGCATTTCAGAGGGCAAGCATCATGGCTTGCTTCTGGGGTCCTGAAATATAACCTTTTTTAAGGTGACCTGTAGTGTATCCATCTGTGAGCTCTATTGGCTTGGTAGAAACCAAGGGAGATTAGATATTTGAGAGAACCAGGCCCAATGCCATGCAAAGCTTTATGAGTGATGAAGGCACCCTGAATTATACTTGGAAGCATATTGGCACAGTGCAACTCACGAAGCAGAAGTGCCATATGGCAGCCACCAAGTGAATTGCTGTATTATGAGCCAATAGTTTTCAAGGGCAGCCCCATGTAGTGTGAATTGTAATAGATGAGCTGTTATGTGACGAGGGTGTGAGTGACTGTCTAGAACAGGGGCACCAACCTTTTGGATCTCAGGGACCACTACATTCATAATTTTAAATCCTGCAGACCATTAATATGATCTGCCTAATGACCGGCTGGGTGGTCGTGGCTAGGTGGCCACGTGATTGGGTGGGCACGGCCAACTCCATGTCCTCATGTCAAGGGGTGCCTCACCCCTCCCTCCCAGTCACTCCTCACCTGCCCACCCGGGCTCCTTAGGGCCCCAACAGGAACCAATTGTTAGAGCTAAGCAGCCACCATAAGAAAGAGTTCCCAATTTATTTAAAGGTGATGGATTTTGAGAAAAGTGACAAAGTACGGAGGGAATTGATAAAGTGAGGAGATGCCTTTCCAGCATAGCAGAACTTCTGATTTCTTCATTTAGTAGGTGATGGTAAGGAGAAAAAAAACAAATGCTTCTCTTTTGCAAAAGATACACCGAGAGACAGAATGTATTTCAATTTCCATTATGTTGCTAATTAAAAATATATTTCTTCCTTTAAAAAAGGGGAGGAAAACCATTTTACTATTTTACTTTAGCATTCCTAGAAATGTGTAAGAGATACTTCCTTTGTTTCTTTAATGGGAAGCTAGAAAGAGTGAGTGGGTGGGTGGGGGATGCTGCCTTATTCTGTTCAGGAAGGAAGCTATTTTTTAATTCTGTCTCCCCAGGACGACAAATGGTGCTTGCAGTTCTATAAGTGTTTGCTAAGGCAGATGCTATGATTTTCCCAGCATGATCTCTTATGTCCCCGCAGGGATGATTCTACACTTGTACAAAATAGTGTAACCGAGCCAAGGATCTTTAGGTCACCCAGTGACATTCTGTTCCTTGCAGGTTCCATTACCATTCTTCAGCGAATTATATGGTTTGGGTGAGCAAAGGATTGTTCTCAGGAAAGGTTGAGGGAATGGGAATAAAAGCATATTTCAGGGCACTTCCAGGATTTGACAGACCATATGTTGTCACACAGAGAGTGATAAAAAGCAACTCCATTGTTACTTATTTATTAGCATATGCCTAGAAATTTGTATATATCTGGAAAGCATTTGGTTGTAAAATGTCATGTTGACTAGCTAGAAATAGGGCACATTATAGAACACTAGTTTGGAGTTTCTGAATTAGAAACTTCACAGACTCATACTTAGCCATAACTATCCATGCCTTTCCAACTTAACGCCTACTTCACTGAGCCAGGTTTATGGTTCAGAAGAATTAAGATTGGCACCCACTTTTCATGATCTCACTACATGATAGCTAGAATTATCACCTACTTTTATGAACAACAATATTTGACTAGTCCTACTCTGTTTCCCTGAAAATAAGACCTCCCCAGATAATAAGCCCAATCAGTTTTTTGAGCGCATGAGCTAAAATAAACCCTCCCCTGAAAATAAGGCATCTCCGAAAATATTGCAACATAGCAGCAGCCACGAGGTGACCACACTTGCTGCCTCCTGCACCTCAAAAATAGTAAGACCTCCCCCAAAATAAGGCCAAGTGCTTATTTTGAGGGTCAAAAGAAAATAAGACACTGTCTTATTTTCAGAGAAACATGGTAGTTTGATAGCTTTATTAAATTTCTCATTACTTTGCCCCTTCAGTGTTTTTGCCTTAGATCTACTTCATTTCTTTTTGAGAATTGTGTCTAGTTTTGTTGGGTCATCTTAGAAGTCTTCATTCTGGTCCTTCTCTCCAAACCTTTTTGCCATGGGCCTGCTTCAAATTGTTCTTTGTATGTAATTTTTTCAAATATATCAACTTGCCCTCCTTACATATTTGCAGTAATAGATGGATAGATAACAAAACAGCTACAAACTAACATAAGTAACAGTATCGTGACAAAGACTAGGTCAAACTATATTTTAAATTTTGGGAAATAGGATATAAAGCTGGGTAAAAGAAGTATCAAATATATCTTGGACCATATTTTCTTTACTCATTTCCTATTAGTAGATACATTTGTATGTATGTCTCTAACATTAAATAAAGCTATACATTAACTCTTCAGAAATAAAGTTTAAACACCTGATTGCAGTAGGAGGAATATGTTTTGATAAAAAAACAAATGAAAATTAATCTACTTGTTCTAGGCTTTCACTATTTATATATCACTTGCAATGTTTCATTTCATTTTCTCCATAAAACCCAATCTATTTGATACATTCATTTTCTGTTCCATGTGACATATGGCATAATACAGCTACACATTTGTTCATGTTCTTAGCCAACAATGCAACATTATTATGCCTATGACAATACACACACATTGACAAGTTGAATGGATCCATCTCTGATTTCACCAGCATTCCTAATGCATTTATTATTAAACTTGTATGCTGTCCATCTCACTGGTAGCTTATACACATACAATAAAAATAAAACAATAAACAGAGTTCTTAAATTTAAAATTTCAGTTAAAATAAAATTGACCCAGATGGACAGGGAGGGAGCAAAGTACACACATGGAGAAGGTGGAGTGCTATTTACTCCATTAGCCACCTTCAAAATGCCACAGCTCATGGGGATCATTATATACTGTATATGTATCCATTAATAAATTAAAACACCAAAGAAATAACACATAATATTAGCTTACTACATGCTCAATGCTGTACAGGTGGTCGACTTATGACCACAACTGAAGCCAAAATTTTAGTGGCTAAATGAGTCATTTGTTAAGTACATTTTGCCCCATTTTCTTGCAACAGTTGTTGAGTGAATCACTGCAGTTAAGTTAGTAACACTTATTAAGTGAATCTGGCTTCCCCAATGATTTTGCTTGTCAGAAATTTGCAAAAGATGATCACATGACCCTGGGACATTGCAGCTGTCAGAAATATGAGTCAGATGCTAAAAGTCTGAATTTTGATCACATGGCCACAGGGTTGCTGCAATGGTCATATGTGTGAAAAATAATCATAACTTATGTTTTTCAGTGCTGTTTTAGCTTCAAATGGTCACTAAATGAATTGTTGTAAGTTGAGGACTACCTGTATCATGTATTAAGCATTTCATTTTTTGTCATGCATGCTTTATTTTCATTATATACCAATCTTGCCATATGTACCAATCAATCTTCAGCTTTATATTTCCATAAAACATTTCATAATTCATAATTCATTAATCTAATTTCTGTCCTGGGGAGTTAGTCTACAGAAGAATCTACTGATAATGTTTCAGGATTTGTGATGATTATAAGAGAACATCATCTTGGAGAAGGTCTATCTCTATGGTCAATACTGACTTGATGGCACATAATCAATCAATCCATCATAAGAGAGCAAATAGTTATTGACTTCAGCCAAGCTTAGTCTCCTCCATGAGAAGACGAGCATGCTGCATCTAAGGCTGTCTCGTCTCCCTTTGAAAAGCTTCAGCTTTATATTTCCATAAAACATTTCATAATTCAGGACTAATTTCTGTATCATATACTATCTCCAAATTAATGAGTATAATAAGCTTTCTCCCTCATATTTACACATTTCACAGTGGCTTTCTGAACAGCAGAAAGATTGTCTCTCACTCTTTTCCCTTCCCCCATGCCTGCATATTGCTACACCGTACTTCTGCAATTTTGCTCATTTCACCGCTTGTACTTTTTAGTAAGAATTTTGCAGAACTTGTTTTAGAAAACATCTATTGTTGTTGGGTGTAAAAATTACAAAACCCTTTAATTCCCCTAGAATAGTTCTTAAGTCAGAATGAGTCCAATTAAATAGGCATTTGGAAAATTGCTAACTTATTATGTTGTGAAGTAAAAACACAATTTCTAGAGAGACCTGAATTTACAGTAGTTAACATCACTGGAGGACTAACCAGCTTCACAAAATAAAAACTTAGAACTAAAGAAGCAAGCTTACATACTACAAACTTATTTATCTGCTGTTGTTATTTCACTGATAATGATCACAGTTTACCTAACGGAAAAGGAGTTATAGGGCTATGCCAGTGAATTAAATGTTTATCTGTTATCTTATTGGAAAAGTGATGAGTTGGAAATAAGCGAATAGTATAGTTCTTTTACAGGATCTTCCTGAAACTTTGGCTATAATATGTCTTTCATTAAGCATGATTATATTGAGGGGGAGTAAGAGGAAGGATGACACATGGCAACCTGTCCACAAACAAATTATGCTTGCGGTATCTTCCCTGTTCTCCATCACATGAGAGCAGCAGCTAGCAAAAGATCAAAGGTTTAAATCCGTTTCTGCTGTCATTCCTACTTTACATCTAATTTCTGTCCTGGGGAGTTAGTCTACAGAAGAATCTACTGATAATGTTTCAGGATTTGTGATGATTATAAGAGAACATCATCTTGGAGAAGGTCTATCTCTATGGTCAATACTGACTTGATGGCACATAATCAATCAATCCATCATAAGAGAGCAAATAGTTATTGACTTCAGCCAAGCTTAGTCTCCTCCATGAAAAGATGAGCATACTGCATCTAAGGCTGTCTCGTCTCCCTTTGAAAAGCTGTTCAGAAAGTGGAGAAATTCATGCCGAGAAGTCTTGCTGCTATTAGAGGCAAAAAGAGGAATTATGTACTGCTTTGCTACTATTGCTACTATTAGCTACAATGACTAGTTGTTTGGGCCTAGGATATAACAAAGAGCATCTTCTCTCATACTCTCCAGATTGCATCCAGTGCTTAAGGATGATTTTTTAAAAGAATAGATTGGGGTGATTGTGTGGTTGTATCCAGTTATCTGTTGTGTTTTCTTTTGGAGTTGACATTGACTGTTTAAGACTGTTTTTATTATAATATCATAGTTACAAGCAACACGACGAGGATAAATACATCAATATGATAATATGATTTTTCTCCAACAAGCAAATACACAGAGGAAGAATTTTGACCTCTGATAGCTATATAGATGCTACTGTGTTTTTATGCTCAGTTGCTTTCCACCATTATCTGATTGAAAGCTTTCTTAGAGCCAGCAGGTACCTCATCTGGGATGCAAAGGCTCAAAATAGTATGCTGTCTGTCCACTTCCTGCCAGCTATGTTACATTAATATCCTGATATTAACAATTGCTCTCTTATTGGTTGGCTTGGTAGGGCAGCTATTACGGAAACTGATAGCTGCATTAACTTCCAAAGTTGGGTAAAGATCCCATCTCCCATAGAAGCAATTACTAGATGGATGACCATTGCATGGGCTGCTGAGAATATACTTCATCAGGCTGACAAGGATAGAAAAAGCATTAACATCTATATCTTTTTCCCGTGCTTGCAGGAAAAGGTTCAGAGGATTGTGAAACTGATTATCCTTTTCCTTTTCAAAGATTATCCTTAGGCCTATCTGAGGATAATCAGTTATGGGTTTTAAAATGGCTCTTTTCATGTTAAATTTTTGAGGAAGGAAATGCATACTATGAATTAGGGATGTCTACCTACTGAGGCTAGACTTCCGGAGGCCAAACCCCCACCGTAGGGAGGAGGAACCGACCAGCTGGTTCCGCCCCAAGCGACTGATGGATCCTGTTAGGTTCCAGACGGAGCTTGGGGTTATTCCTGATACCCTCGCCCACAGTTCGGCGGAGACCCTCGTCGCTGCCTGGCACTCGGCAGCTTCGGAGTCTCTAGACCGGATTGCGCCACTACGGCCCCTCCGGGTCAGCGGCCCCCGGAGGCCTCCTTGGTTCACTGAGGAGCTCCGGGAGGTAAAGCGCCGGAGGAGACGCCTAGAGCACTCGTGGAGGTCCGATAGGTCCGAGTCGAAACGGGCACTTTTAACAGCATGCACCAAGGAGTATATTCGGACCTTAAGAACAACAAAAAGAACATACATTGCCTCCTTGGTAGCGTCCGCCGAGTCCCGCCCAGCCGCCCTGTTTAGGATAACCCGCTCCCTCCTAAATAGGAGGGAGACGGGGGACTCCTTACAGGGTAAGGCTGAGGAGTATGTCCAGTTCTTGGCGGACAAAGTTGCCCGGTTTCGAGCGGACCTGGACTCCACCCCAGTAGATCCAGCCGAGACACAAGGAGAAAACTTGGCAAACCATCTCTGGGTTGAGTTTCAGGAAGTTGCCTCTGGGGATGTGGACAAGGCTATGCGAGCTGTGAGTGCCTCCACCTGCATACTGGACCCGTGTCCCTCCTGGCTGGTTGCCAACAGCAGTGAGGTGACACGAGGCTGGATCCAGGCGGTTGTTACCGCTTCTCTTCGGGAGGGGTACTTTCCCACCGCGCTCAAGACAGCGGTGGTAAGACCCCTCCTGAAGAAGCCGTCTCTGGATCCAGCTGTTCTTAATAACTATCATCCAGTCTCCAACCTCCCCTTTGTAGGGAAGGTTGTTGAGAAGGTGGTGGCTCTCCAGCTTCAGCGTACCTTGGAGGAAGCTAACTATCTTGACCCCTTCCAGTCTGGCTTCAGACCCGGTTACAGCACAGAAACCGCTTTGGTCGCATTGACTGATGATCTCTGGAGAGCTAGGGATGGAGGCCATGCTTCCATCCTAGTTCTCCTGGACCTCTCAGCGGCTTTCGATACCATCGACCATGGTATCCTTCTGCGACGACTGCGGGAGATAGGGGTGGGCGGCACTGTCTTGCAGTGGTTCTCCTCCTATCTCTCGGACAGGTCGCAGTCGGTGTTAGTGGGGGGGCAGAGATCGTCCCTGAGGCCCCTAACCTATGGGGTGCCGCAGGGGTCGGTCCTATCCCCCCTACTATTTAACATTTACATGAAACCGCTGGGCGAGATCATCCGAAGGCACGGGATAAAATACCACCAATATGCGGACGATACACAGTTGTATCTGTCCGCCCCGTGCCAACTCAATGAAGTGGTGGACGTGATGAACCGGGGACTGGAAGCCGTTAAAGACTGGATGAGAGCAAACAAGCTGATACTCAACCCAGACAAGACCGAGTGGCTGTTGTGTTTCCCTCCCAAAAATTTGACCAACATACCATCACTCAGGCTGGGGGGACAAAATTTATACCCCTCAGAAAGGGCCCGCAACTTGGGAGTCCTCCTGGATTCACAGCTAACTTTTGACCACCATCTCTCAGCTGTGACCAGGGGGGCATTTGCCCAGGTTCGCCTGGTGCGCCAGTTGCGGCCCTACCTGAATCGGGAGGCCCTCACAACAGTCACTCGAGCCCTTGTGATCTCTAGGCTGGAATACTGTAATGTGCTCTACATGGGGCTGCCCTTGAAGAGCATCCGAAGACTTCAGCTAGTCCAGAATGCGGCCGCGCGAGTGATCGTGGGCGCACCACGGTTCGCCCACATAACACCGATCCTCCGTGAGCTGCACTGGCTACCTGTTGATCTCCGGGTGCACTTCAAGGTCCTACTCACCACCTATAAAGCGCTCCATGGTAGTGGATGTGGCTATTTGAGAGACCGCCTTCTGCCAATTACCTCCCTGCGTCCCATCAGATCGCATAGAGTTGGCCTCCTCCGTATTCCATCCGCCAGTCAGTGCCGACTGGCGACTACTCGGAGGAGAGCCTTCTCTGTTGCGGCTCCGACACTATGGAACAATCTCCCCGTGGAGATTCGTACCCTCACCACCGTCCAGGCCTTCCGCACAGCCCTCAAGAACTGGCTAGCCCGTCAGGCCTGGGGATAATCTTATTTTCGCCCCTCCCGAATGCTGAGTGAATGTTGAGTTTTATTGTCTAATTTACTTTGTGCACATTTCTTTTTGGTATTGTCCTACACTCCCCTTCCTTTTTTGATTGTAAGCCGCCCTGAGTCCCCTCAGGGAAAAGGGCGGCCTATAAATAAATAAATCTAAATCTAAATCTAAATCTAGTTTAATCTACATATAGCATGTGCTTGTGTAGCATGTGTTTATTGTTCTATTCAATCGGTTTTTCTATGAATTATTAAAAGAAGAGAGAAAAGATACATTCATACCATCCATATTCAGTTTCTTATATTGGACTGCTACTATTACTAGTAACACACATTTTTTGTAATATAAAACAACTAACTATGTTTTGTTAGTTCCATGGTGTACAATGACTTGTAAGGTACAAAATAGTTGGGCAGAGACTAACAAATACTAAGGGATTCTTACATTATTGCTATTGGTGGTGTAGTAGATTCAGACAGATTGTGGATGCTGAATTTGTTTTTTACCCCTTCTGTGAAAATTAGGTATACTTTGCATTTTATGCCTGAAATCTGTACAATATTAGTACTTCACTGAAAAGGAAATGAAAGTTAATACAGCAGTCAGTATTAATTTATTTTCTTATGATGCACATATGTTGCTTTTTTGAATGTAGAAGACTTTCTCTACTACAATATTATTTCTGCTATTTCTTTGTTAAGGAAACATTTTCTTCTTTTTGTTATTTATTTCTTCTGAAATGGTAGGCTGCACAGTGCTTTTTATCTAACTCATCTAAACATAGGCTCTCAGTCCTAAGAGGATGCAGGTTTTAAATGAAGTAGACAAAAGGAGGACCTCAAAATCAGTCATTTGGGAAATAATTATGTACAAGCTTTATTGATAGGCAAGCTCCATTGTGTCCCATCCTAGTGGAGGATTACAAGGAAACTATCTGTGGAAAATGTATGAGAAGTCATTGTCTGGATCCTAGAAGAGCTTACCTCAAGAGGTTACAGGCAATTAACTCCCAGCAAGAAAAGTTTTGATTTAGCACGTATTTGTGAACAATCGAAGCTTTAATTAGGCTGGTAGAGATGATTTTGTTTGTTCTCTGCCCAATTGCTTCTGATTCTTGAAAAGATCTTATGGCCTTTTCAAATGCCTCCAGTTTTTGTATGATAGAAAGTTGCAAAGGCTGAAGAAGAAGAATTATTTGAGCTTTCGGGTAATTGGAGTACTATATTCCCAATATAGTACTTAGCACAGCTAAGGCCTTTCTTTGAACTAGGATAACTGAGTTCATCATACTCAAAGTCTTCTTCAGGGCTTTCTTATCTCCTATGCCTGGGGACATGACACCTTGAAATTAGTGGAAACTGCTCTTGAGTAGAGTCCATTTATATTAGGAGAGCATCTTACGAAACTTTGGAACTTTTCTTCTAGGACAGTTGAGAACAAAAGGATTATATATAACATTTAAACCATCTCTTCAATTCTACCATATCCAAATGCTATCTCCAGATATGGGATCATTCCTCCAAAGGTAGTTCATGTTTGATGGTTCTATTCACCTTGACAGATTGTCTAACATCAGAAAAATTAAGCATTCATAACTTGCCTCCATCCTCACACATACAGGATAGACCAATGATGGCTAACCTTTTCAGTGCTGAGAGCCAAAAGTGTGCATGCACACACATCCATAATATAATATATGTGTGACCTCCCCTGCAAACTCCTCATGCATGCACATGTGATTCCTGCATGTGCACCCCACCTCTGCACATGTGCATGCATCTCCCACATGTGCCCTGCCCTCTGCTCATGCATGGCAGAGACCCGAAACCAGCTGGCCAGTGAGAGGCGGATACATATGGGCGGCAGAGCTGAGCTGGGGCAATGGCTCACGTGACCCCAGAGAGGGCTCTGAGTGCCACCTGTGGCACGCGTGCCATAGGTTCATCATCATGGGGATAGATTATCTGACTACCTACCTGGAATGCCAATCCCACCATGTGGAAAATTGAATCAAGCTCCTAAATAGAAATTGATAGAGATTGTGTTTTATCCTGCCTATTTATTGGAGGAGATGACTTTGATTTGGAGTCTGTGATGTGCAGCAAGGTCATTGATTTCCTGGTTTTGAAAGAAGCCCATCAAATAAGAAAATATAAGACAGAAACAAGAAATAACCTTCATGGTGTGCAGAGCTTTGTATTCTCTCTGTTGCCTTTCTAGATGTATTTGACCTCTGAGGATATTGTAAAATTGTCAGTGTCAGCTGGGGTGTCTCAGGTACACATTGTCTCCAATTATTGAACCTTTTAAATTGCTTCATGCCTTGAGGGGATCATCTTTTGGGCTTGCCTGCCTGCTGTTCAGTTGTGTTGTAGGAATGCAGTGAGCCATCTAAAGTTGGCATTAAGCTCACAAATTAGGCAGCAGAGGAGCTGCCGGCAATGCTCCAGTTAATGAGCTGATCAACAGCATCTAATGTGCACTCTGCCATTTCAAACACTTCAGGGAGCCCACCACCCAAAGACTGAAAATCTCAAGGATAATCTACCAGAAGAGGAACTCTGCTCCTTGCTGTGACTATTGGAAAGCTTCAAAGGAGGCTGCAAACTCATCCTTTAGGAACCAAGGAAAAACTAATCAGATTTGTAACAGTGATGTTGCATTTTCCCCCTACTTCTGCAAGGTTACTGAATTGTGTAGTATCTAATGTGGAATGCTGCATTTTGCTGCATTCTGTCTTCAGTAAAACTGTGGCCAAGTTATTTATACAGTAAGACGTAATCAAACAAAATTGTCAACAAAGTCACTTTACAGGTGTAGAATTTGAATTGCAAACCCTATTCAACAGTAAAGCCGATTAAGAATGTAATAGCAATAGCAATACCACTTAGACTTATATATTGCTTTACAATGATATGTGGTTTACAAGAATCAGCATATTACCTGCAACAATTTGGGTCCTCATTTTACTACCTCGGAAGGATGGAAGGCTGAATCAACCTTGAGTGTGGTAAGATTCAAACTACTAAATTTCAGTCAGTCAGCAGAAGTAGCCTGCAGTTCTGCACTCTAACCACTGTGCCACCATAGCTCACGTTGAACTTGTCTTTTTAGAATTAATTTCCTTGGGTTCAAGAAGTCTTATTTCTTGATATGCGAGTACAGAATTGTAGACAGAATGGCTTCTGAAAAGTTTCTCATTCTATTTATTTTGAAGCATTTGTTAATTGTTGTAAAATGAGTTAAACAAATGTTTCCTTCCATGGGCTTTTTAAAGTAGAGACAACCCCCCCCCCTACCTACCTACTTACCTACCTACCTACCTATCAGTAGTGGGTTTCAAAAATTGTTCGAACCTACTATGTGGGTGTGGTCTCCTTTGTGGAAGTGGCTTGCCTCCCATGTGACCGGATGGGAGTGGCTTGCCACCCATGTGAGCGGATATGAAGGTGCCGATGACACTTGTCAGAACCACCTTAAATTACCTCACACACAGCATTGGCATGCATAAAAATATTATATAAACTTGTTTTTTAATAGGCATCTTTGGTTTGCGTTAAAACAACTTCAACACACGCAATGTTCTGATTGCACCACAAATGCAGTAGTCATCCTTACCTTTCACAGAGGCACTGAATTTTATAAATATGAGCATGATAGTGTAGAATAATCATATCCAAGGACCAGTGGTGGGTTTCAAAAAAAATTGGAACCTCTTCTGTAGGCGTGGCCTGCTTTCCGGGTCCACTGGTGGAACCTCTTCTAACTGATTTGGTAGATTTGACGAACCAGTTCTACCGAATAGGTGCGAACTGGTAGGAACCCACCTCTGCTACCTATCTAATGATTTATTGGTATTTGTTTTTTGTATTTCAGAAAAAAACATTATAATTGTATCCTGGTTTAGATATGCAAGATGTGTGACTGGGAAATTTACATTAAAATAAAAACCTGAATAAAGGGCATTTCTCTACTATTTGTATTGGAAAGAAAAGTTATTACTTATCAGGAAAAGGAGCAGATTTGAAAGCAAAATTGTTTTTCAAAGAATGGGAAAATAACAATATAAAATTACTGTATATTGCCAAACTAGCTATTTTAGTTGGATTACAAACGAGACTATATCACTTTATGGCTAGATAAATAATAAAGCTAAATTGGACATCCAATGGAAGTTTTGTATATAATTACATGGATTGTGTGTATATGTTTATTTCTCTTATGTTCTCATCAAATGCTAAATAATAATAATGATTTTTATCCAGATTTTTCAAGATAAAATACCTTTGGTTTGATATAAACAGAAGAGATCATTCAGTAGTACGGTATGGGATAAATACAGAAAAAGAATTAGTCACAACTTAATCTCCTTGTGGTTCAATATTATCTGCCTATTTTTATGAACATGAACACATTTGACCAGTAAGTCATATAGACTGCAACATTTAATTATTAATAAGACAAGAGATGAAATCCTTTGCAATTTTGTATTCAGAACAGTATCACCACATTGGTTTCAATGTCTTTAAATAATTGGCATTTTTAAAAAGGAATTTTAAAACAAGGTGGAATATTTGTACATCTGACCTTTCTAAATATATATATATAACAAAAAGTCAGATTATTTATTGGGGTTTATCTATAAATATCTGTTGAAATGCATTTCAAATTTAAGATTCAGTAAGTCAAAGCAACTTATATGCAACAATAATACTATCAGAAGAAAAGTATCCTAAAGTTGCAGTCAATATTACACTTAGATAAACTGATGCAAGATGTTTTACTCTGATTGCTACTATCTAAAATGGATAATTCTCTAAAACTGTTTGGAAATGTAACAATTAAGTTGAATCATCTTTTGCATTTAGTGACAATTCTATGATATTTGGAAATATTTATAATAAAATGAAAGAAATTACAAGGATGGAATTCTCTTTTTAACTAATGTTTTTCTTTTTAGATATCACTAAGCCTTATGGTCCCACAAAACATATATACATGAACATTATGTTTATATTTTTGAAAAATCCCTTCCATAGAAGTTTGGCAAATTAACTTGTGGGTGTATTTTATTTGTTTTAACAAATTTATATGCCCGTCCATCTCACTGAACAGGACTCTGTGTGGCATACAGCCACAATTAAAATAATGCCATAATGTTAAATTTTAAAAAAAGAAGCAAGATTTCTGGAGAAGAATGGCAGTTGGACTTACCTGAACTGCATGTTTCGACGAGAAGTGTGGGAGGAGTAACCATTGGGTATTAACCTAATCTTGATTGCCTATTGGAGATTGAGGAAGTCTTTGGAAGCCACACCTCCTGCTGGTCCGGTGGCTAGCCACTTTAACCGAACATCTGAACAGTATCTGAAAGGAAGCAAAAAGAAACAGCCAATACCAATTCTTCCTAGCTGTTGCTTGAACCTGGACGTGCTCAGGCCCTGCTTCATGGCGAAGGTCGCCATAACGGGCGGGAAGTGACTCCTCCCACACTTCTCGTCGAAACATGCAGTTCAGGTAAGTCCAACTGCCAGTTTCCGAAGAGAAAGTGTGGGAGGAGTAACCATTGGGACATACCAAAGTTAGTTGTCCTGGGAGGGAATGGACGGGCCTGAGCCCCCTTGCGTGTCTAGGACGCCCTGAAGGACCCTCCTGCCGAAGGCAGCGTCCGCCGAGGCGTAGGCATCCAATCTATAGTGTCTAATGAAGGGAGACGGGGAGGCCCAGGCGGCCGCTCGACAAATCTCTTCTAGGGGAGCCTGGGAAGACCAGGCGGCTGAGGTGGCAGCACTTCTAGTGGAGTGTGCTGTGATACCCTGTGGGACCTGGAGACCCCGAGCCTGATAGGCCTGATATATGGCCGCTCTGATCCATCTGCTGATGGTGGCCGAGGAGACCTTAGCCCCACGGGTGGAAGGTTGGAAGGACACGAAGAGGGCCTCTGATCGTCGAAAGGGAGCCGTGCGTTTCAGGTAGATGCGTAGGGCTCTTCTAACATCTAACTTATGCCAGGATTTCTCCCTCTCCCCGGAGGGATGGGGACAGAAATCCGGAAGGATGATCTCTAACCCTCTGTGGAAGGGGGAGTTGATCTTGGGCATGAAAGAAGGGTAGAGTCTGAGGACGACCCTGTTCTCTAGGAAGGTGCAGAGGTCTGCTCTGCTGGAAAGGGCATTGATCTCTGAGACCCTTCTAGCTGAAGTGATGGCTACCAGAAAAACGACCTTAAGGGTCAGGAGCTGGAGGGAAACCTCCTTCAGAGGCTCAAACGGAGCCTCCGTTAGAGCCTGGAGGACTGTGGGAAGATCCCAGGAGGGGAATCGATGGACCGCTGAGGGTTTCAAATTCGCCGCCCCTTTGAGAAAAGGCCTGAGAACCGGGTGTTGAGATAGGGGGGAGCGTTCACCCCCCCTAGGACTGTGGAAAGAGCAGAGACCTGACGCCTAAGGGTGCTGGTGGCGAGGCCCTTCTGGTGACCCTCCTGGAGGATGTCCAGAACCTGAGGAACCGAGGCAGTCGTAGGACAGATGTCTTTACCCCGGCACCAGTCTGAGAAGGCCACCCACGAGGCATTGTAGATGTGGGTGGTGGATTGTCTCCGGGATGCCTCTACCAACTTGATGACCTCCTCGGAGAACTGAGCCTGTCTCAGTTGTTCCCGCTCAAGCGCCCGACGGTCAGATGGAGCCACTCCGGGTCTGGGTGCTCTAGGGATCCCTGGTGAAGCGTCACCTCCCCTGCTGGTATTCTCCAGGGAGGAGCTGTGGACAGGTCCACCAGATCTGCCAGCCAGGGGCGGCGCGGCCAAAAGGGAGCCACCATTATCAGATCTGCCCTCTCCACTACCACCCTCCTCCCTGGGGATGAGGGGAAGGGGGGAAAGGCGTAGAGAAGACCTGGTGGCCAGCTGCAGCGTAGGGCGTCCGTGTCCATGGCTCCCGGGGTCGGGAACCTCGAGACGAACTTTGGTAGCTGGGCGTTGTGTGGTGTCGCAAACAGGTCCACCGTCGGATGGCCGAACCTCTCGCAGATCCTGTGGAAGATCGAGGGATGGAGTTGCCACTCTCCGTTGTCGATCGTCTCTCTGCTTAGCCAATCTGCCTGATGGTTCTCTGTTCCGGAGATGTGCTCCGCCTTGATGGACGCCAGGTGTTTCTCCGCCCAGTGACCCAGGCGCAGCGCCTCGTCGCGGAGAGCCTTGGAGTGGGTGCCTCCCTGTCTGTTCACGTGTGCCTTGGCCGCTACGTTGTCTGTCAGGACTAGGATGTGTTGACCTCTGACCATGTCCTTGAAGTGTCGGAGGGCCAGGTGGATGGCCCTGAGCTCCAACCAGTTGATGTTGTGCTTTAGATCTGTTGGAGTCCACCGACCTTGGGCGATCTGGTTCTCCAGGTGGGCCCCCCAGCCGAAGAGGCTTGCGTCGGTGGTGAGCGTCATTCTTGGTGGATCTCTGAAGAGGCAGCCTCTGTTCAGAGCTGGGGACAGCCACCAGTGGAAAGATAGCAGCACTTGGGGTGATACTCGGATCTTGAAGGTCGCGTCGCTTGTCCCGGACTTCTGATGTGGTAGCAGGAACCACTGGAGCTCCCTGGCGTGCAGTCGGGCCCAGGGGATGATCCCTATGCACGAGATGAACTTTCCCAGGAGCCTGGAAAGAAGAACTACAGGGACAGAGCGTGACTTGCGAACCTCATGAATCATCTTAACGATGCTGTCCTTCCGATCCTGAGAGAGGAACACCTCCCCCGCTACAGAGTCGATAATGGACCCTAGGTGAAGCAGCCTGGTGGAGGGCACAAGGTGGCTCTTCTCCAGGTTAATGGAGAACCCCAGGGATCTGAGAGTGTCAATGGTAGTATTCAGATCCCTTGCAGCTGAAGCAGAGGACCTGGCCAGGACGAGTATGTCGTCAAGGTAACAAAATAAACGGACAGGGAGGGAACGTAGGTGACCAGCAGCTGCAGCTAGCACCTTGGTGAAAGTCCTGGGGGCTGAGGCCAACCCAAAGGGCAGGGCTCTGTATTGGAAATGGTCCCCCTCATGGGAGAACCTCAGAAACTTACGGTGTTCCGGGGCGATCCTGATATGCAGGTATGCCTCTGTAAGTTCGATGGAGGCAAGGAAATCGCCCGGCCGGATGCCCTCCAGGATGGATCTTAGAGAAGCCATTTTGAATTTACGGTATACCACCCTGGAGTTGAGTAACTTAAGGTCCAGGATGGCTCTCCAACCCCCTGAGCTTTTGGGCACTAGGAAGAGGTTTGAATAAAATCCTGACCCTTTTCCCCCCTCTGGGACCCTCTCGATGGCCCTGATGTCAAGGAGATGTTTAATGGCCTTGGCCTTAAGGGCCCTCTTGTTTGGGTCTGAGGAGGAGGAGAAGGTGCAGAACCTACTGGGAGGAAGGGAGCGGAACTCCAGGCGAAGCCCGAGCCTTACCGTCTGGAGAACCCACTCATCCGATGTGATACGCTCCCAGGCATCCGCAAACATGGAGAGGCGACCGCCGATGGGGTGATCTGGGGGCGGATCACTTGAATCTGCGGAAGGGACGACCACCTCCTCCACGAAAGGGCCGCTTCCCCTGGTGTTGGCCCCTGAATCTGTTCTGAAATTGTCTATCCCCCTGCCTCTGAAATCTGGGGTTTTGGTACCTCTGGCCTTGGCTGTCTCCTTCAGGTGGTCTGTAGGAGGTCCTCCTAGGGTACGGTGCATGGCGGAAATCCGACCGCTTGTTCGTTGACGGGAGGATCTTCCGCTTGTTTTTATCCTCCACAAGGAGAGGCTCCAGCGCCGTCCCGAATAACTTGTCCCCGGTGTAATCCGCGCCGGTTAGGTGCCACTTCATTCGGGATTCCGCCTGCCAGTGACGTAGCCAGAGTAGTCGCCTAGAAGCAACTGAAGAAGACATAGCACGCGACGCATACTTTACCGCGTCCAAGGTGGCATCCGCCGAGAACTGCGTTGCCGCAAGCATCTTGGAGATGTCCTGCAGGAGTCGCACTTCAGAGGCTGGGGTCCTATCCCTCAGTTGCTCCAGCCACAGGACCGTGGACCTATTAAAAAAGGAGGCAGAGGCGGCCGCTCTGATAGCCCAGGTGATGGCCTGGAATGTCTTGCGCAGAACAATGTCTGCTCTCTTATCCTCAGGCTTGAGGCAATTAGCGGTGTCTCCTGCTACGACCGTTGAGGAAGATGCCAAGGTTGCCACCGGGTTATCCACTTCCGGAACCTGCAAGGCTTGGGCAAAGGCTTGGTTAAGATTATAAAACCTTCTTTCATTCCCCCCTGGGGTTGGAAAAGACCCTGGCTTTACCCACTGAGATTTGAGCACCTCCATAAACATATCTGGGGTGGGGATTTCTTCCTTAGCTACGGGGGGCCTATGGAAGGGCCCTTTCTTCTTCTTGCTTTTGCCCTTGCCCGAGGACTCAGCTGCGGGTTGGGGATCCGAGGGTGGATCCAGATCAGCTGTGGCTACTGCCTTGCGTAAAAGGGAGCTGAACAAGGAGGGGGGGAAAAGGCCTGCTACGGTGGAATCCTCCTCCCCCTGGGGGACCTCATCCTCCGAAAACCCCACATCCTTTAGTTCCCCTTCCTCGAGGTCGGATGCCTCACTAGCCGTGGATGGGGAGGGAGACCTGGCTTCCCTTGCAGCCGAGGTGCTAGGGCGATCGCTCAGCCCTCTGGGGGGATCCTGGGGGGCCCTGCTTCTGGGAGCCTGTGGCTGCTGAGTTAAGCTAGAAGCCATAACCTGGGCCAACGCTCTGGCAAACATGTCTTGAAAGCTGCTGGTTAGATCAGGCAGCTGAGGCTGAAGCTCTGGTGGTTGGGAATATTCCCTGGGTTCAGGGGATAGAGGTGCTAGGCAAGGCCGGGCTGGGCTGGCTGCTCTGCGGCCAAAGGGATCCGCTCTCGAATCCAGTAGGGGAGCAGGGGAGAGAGGAGGAGAAATAGAGCTATGCCTTCTCAGAGATCTCCCTGGAGAGGCTGGGGATGGAGATCTGCGTACAGCCCGGGCAGAGGCCCTGCGTGGGGAGCGAGATCTGGGGGGGGAAGGGCTGATGGTTGCCCTGTAGTCCCTGGCCGAGGCCTTGGTTGCTCTGGTTTCCCTCCTGGGGGATGGATTCCTGGGTGCCCTGGCTTTGTCCCTCCTAGATGGGGATCTGCCTCTGGGAGCAGGGGAAATCGCCCTAGAGGACCCTTCCTCTGGATCCGCACCCCCCGGGGCTCTGGGCCTAGAGTTTTTGCTCCTAGTTGCCTCTGCCATTACTCACGGTTTGTTGCTCACCCACGTGCTCCTTCTGCAGCCGGCTGAAATAAATTCCCTTCCTAGGGATAGGCTCCGCCTCTCTCTGATTGCTTGCAGGCTCTGCTGCTGCCGGCAGGCAAGGCCCTGAATTTCCCCCCGGATCACCGGCGGGGCAGAGCAGAAAGGAAGCCTCTTCGGGCTTCCTACGGCCTTGTGAGTGCTTTCAGTGTCGGAACACTGTTTACACACTCCCACGTGCTCCTAAAATGGCGACAATCCAAAATGGAGGCAGCTGGTGCCGTCTGGAGTCTCCTTCCTTCCTCCGGTGGAAGCCTCTTTGCAATCCTGGAAGGGTTCTGGGTTCTCCGGCTTCCCTGGGCTCCTCCGATCTTTGTCTGTAAGTTTTTCTGTGATCCTGGCCCTTCCTGGGGCCTCCACCCCCTTTGGGAAAAACGGGTGGCCCTGCAGGCTTCTAATCGCGCGCTCTGGCAAGCCGAGGCTTGATGAGCAGCTGGAGCACAGCAGAAGGCAGGTGAGGTCAATTTAAATTGAAATCCCTTGCTGAGGCTTTTCTTGAGAGTAAAAAAACTCCTGAATCTCAGATGGAAAGGAGAGCAGGAAAATCGCTCCAATTAGGCCGAGATTGAGGTTAAAAGTGGCTAGCCACCGGACCAGCAGGAGGTGTGGCTTCCAAAGACTTCCTCAATCTCCAATAGGCAATCAAGATTAGGTTAATACCCAATGGTTACTCCTCCCACACTTTCTCTTCGGAAACTTTACAGGCTCCTTGTATAGTAACAAGGTTACTGAAAGACCCATATTTTCAGGGCCTTCTGAAAGCCTAACAGGGATGGAGCTAACCTCACTTTAGGTGAGGGATGATATTCCAGAGCAAGTAAGCTAGGGTATGTATGTTTCAATCTCAAGAATACATCCTTATTATAATAGTGAATAATTGTCATCAATTACTACATGTAAACTCACCTAATATTAATTAAAAGATACAAACTGATCAAAGATATTTTAACATACAGATGTAATGTTATTTTGGAATTTCTTACTCAGTTTCCTAATGCTTATAAATCTGTTTCGTATTTTTTTTTGCTTTTTAAAATCTTTTTAAATATTTTGTTTGCTTTTTACATTTTTTCCTTTTAAAATGTTTTTTATACCTCTTGATTGAATTTTTAAATCTCATAAATAAAAATCCAAAAGAAAAAGGGAAATAGGCTAGTAGCAAATAGATGAAAAGTTCTATTTGTATAAAGAAGGTCTGAATAGCACTGAAAGATATGTTTTTGTTTGCCTGTCTTCCAGCGTCATTGTTTCTCATGTTGCAGGGCTAATTCTGTTCAACTTTAAATCATTATTAGCAATGGGGAAGGCTGCTTCACTGTTAGTGCTTGTTTCCACTTGACCCTGTGGTTATTACTGAGTGATCTCCTTGGGGCAGTGGAGATTTTAGTAAGGACTGAAATGAAGTATATCTGGCTTTCAAGATACAACATGCTGTCATGGCTTTTTAAGGGCTACTCTGCTACTCCTCTATATTGCCTTCTTTCTTTTACTTACACAATATTTCTGATCTGAGCAGAGTCTGTTTTATAGCGTCTACAATGGAATAGCTGGGTCGTGGTTGTTGAGTGTCTTCTTCAGCCAATAAGCTTTTCTATTCTGAATCAAGTTTTGTAAATTGGTGGAATATATGACCCTCATGTGAAAAATGCACAGGAGACAAATGATAATCCAATTAAGGGAATAAAGATTTCAAGAAGTGTCTTTTTGCCATAATTGGAGGGGTATTGGGGGGGGTGGGGGCAGGGAAGATTTGTATGTGTGTGGGTTTATCGAGGAATGGATAAATCAAAATATAAAGTCACAGTAATTAAATTTGACAGAATAATAAATCAAGGAAGGTTATGCATAGATATGACTTGCTTTTTGTATGGGGTTCTGGGAACTAAATAAAACAATATAATGGGTATGTGCCTGCCTTTTCTGAAGGGTTGGGACTGCAGAAAAAGGTGAAAGCTCAAACAAGAAACAGTGGGAAAGTTGAACTATAATAAGGCCATGCTGTTACCCTGATAACCAATTTCCAGGATGCACAATTTTTGATATTTGAGTTTTTCTTCTGTCAGCAGCCTGCTTTATGCTGACTTCTAAATATTCAGCACATTATACAGTATAATGTACAAATAAAACCAAAAGAGGCATTGATGTTTCCCAGGAAGTTATAATAATTGGCTTCTTTTCTTTTTTAATTATAGAGGATTTGTCTTAATGTGTCAGGAAGCAATCTTAAAACTAATTTATTGTTTTACAGATTGAACCTGGAGCTTCCAGAGTGGTGTCATAGGTGGATAGAAGCTTTGAATTACTGTGCTTATGGTGGTGAGGGAATAATGGTTTTGAGTGTTCCTCAGCAAGACTGGAGCTTTTATTCTCAGTGCAACCTCTTCATCTGAGAAGAACTGTAATACTGTCTCCAAAATACTCAATTTCCATATCCAGCTGAACTTTATTGTGGCTTGTCACTTTATAAAGCAGGCATTTTGAAATGGTTGGAAACATTATAGTTCAGCAGAATCACCAGTCAGTGCCTAGAGGAGGCATTGCACTCTCTAATTCCAGACATCAGAAGAGTAGGAGTAAATTGTGGCTTTATTGTTCCAAACCTCTCTGTACTTTAGTGTTTATACGGTTAAAACCAGACAGGGCGACTTTGTAGTGCTGTATAGGAAAGTCAGATCTAAGGCTTGATGTGTAAGGGGATGTGTTGGGAAAGTATTTTCCAGATCGTATATCTTCAGATTTTCAAGTTTGGCCCATCTCAGTCTAGACATGCATTTAGCAATTCATTACTTTTAGGTTAACTTTTTACCAACTAGATGGTAGTGGTACTTTTATGAATCAGTTTAGGGTAGGCTGCTGTCCAGAACTCCACGGGAACTCATTGGCTGAAATCCACTTCTCTAAAGACCAGGTTCACTAGAGGACCAAAATAACACAATAAAGCACAATTTGTCAGTATGTTCCCTCCCCATGGTGTCTCTTTGCCAAGATGGAACAAAACAGAAAGATTGTGAATTTTGATCTTTGACTGGTGCCATAAAAACATGGGCTTTTAAAATGGCACTCTTCGTAGTTCCTGGTGATTGCTGTTTAGTTTATTGTGAGCTTAGTGCTGCCTTACTTTTCCCCTTGAGGGAAGTCTGAAAATGAAATGCAGTTTTTTGTCAATGGAAAGAATTTGTCATCTCTGCATCCTTGGGCCACTGCCTTTCCTGTTTCAGACTGCATATAAATCCCCCCCCCCCCCCCCCCCCCCCGCCCATGATTAGCTTTGACCATCTATTATTAAACAACAGAAACTTTCCTGTGCTTGCTGCAGGAGCATCAATAATATCTTTGGGCCTTTTTTCTCTTCACTCTGCCATTAGAGCTTTGCATATGTACGTATATCACTAGAAAAAGCTTCAGATGCTATACATTATTTAGTACAGGTGCTGGTAGAAAATATGAAAAAACACCAATTATTGCCAAACTCTGTTTAGCATTCTTCTGTCTCCGTCACACAGAGAATCATGTTCAGGTATCTCCTGGGATCCCAAAGTTATGGATTCTTATGCTGATTCAGGAAACTGGCTTTGGGTTCTAAGCAAAGTAGCAAAGAGGCAAGTTATTTATTACATAGGATTATGTGTAAACTTAACAAAGGAAACTGACTGCTGATGAGATTTGAGATCAGGAAGCAATTGGCTGTTATAGACCAAATACCACCTGGTAGCTGCAGTCCTCTGCTTTTTTTGTTGTCAAGCTAGAGATTTAAGAGACTATAAAGAATCCAGAAGTTGTTACAGAAATCAAAGAAAGGGCAAATTTAAGGCTTAGCACATCTATTTCCCATTCAAAAAATTGTGTGCTAAGGGAAGGAAAGAAACAAGATGAAAATGGCAGCCTGACTCCTCTGTTATTTTCTACTTAACAAGTCTACTTAACAAGTCCTAAGTTTTGTGAAGTTAGGCACTTAGTGAATTCATGGATGCATCTGTGTGGTGGGGAGGGGGGTGAGGTTGCTTTTGTATAATACAGAAATGGCTTGTCATTGCTGCTTTCTGGAAGGGCTTTTTTTTTAAAGTTCACTATCTAGCCTGTAGCTCTGGGACTCTTCTTAGCTTTTCAAGAAAGCAGTGAATGGACAACTATTAACACGTCATGTGATCTTGATTCTATCCCTCTGTTTATGCAGCCTAGAACTGTGTTGGCTTTTTTGGCAGCTGCTGCACACTGCTTTCTCATATTTAAATGGTTGTCCACTAGGACTCCAAGATCCCTTTCTTCTTAAAAACTTCCAGTGTTGGAGCACCCAGAACTACTGGAGAAAAGCCATTCCACTGATTAATTGTTCTGTCAGGAAATTTTTCCTTTGTTCTAGGTTGGTTCTCTCCTTAATTATTTTCCACCCATTGCTTCTTATCCTGCCTTCAGGTGCTTTGGAGCAATAGCTTGATTCCCTCTTCTTTGTGGCCTCTGAGATATTGGAACACTACCTAGTTCTTCTTTTCATTTATCTGGACATAACCAGTTCCAGCAACCGTTCTTTATATGTTTCAGCCTCCAGTCCCCTAATCATTTTTGTTACTCTTCTCTGCCCTAAGGTCCTTAGAACGTATGCTGCTGGGAGCTTCAAATAGAGTTGCTAAATATATTATCAAAAAAATAATATACTATAGAAACATTGAGCATGTTCATTTCACTTTTCTGCTCTGCTTGATTTAAGATCTATCTTTTTGCTGGTTCCCTCAACTCCCCCACCAAATTAATGACTTAAATAACTCAAAAAGGAACTAGAATGGTTTAACAACAATGGGTATGTAGTGATTCTGTTTCTCCTCCAAACACTTGTTAATTATGAGGTCTAGATGCATGTTATTTTCTGTAATGTGCATTTTTTTTAAATGGGTTCCCAACTCCCAGGGTATGGGCTGTGACCTGTTATGAATTGGGCTGCACAGCTGGAGATGAGCAGCAGATGAACAAGTACATCTCTATTTGCAGCTACTCCCCAGTGCAAGCATCACCACCTCAGCTCCACCTGAGATCACCAGGCTTTAGCTTCTCATAGGAGCATATTGTAAACTGTGCCTGCATGGGATCTAGGTTGCATCTCCTCCCTGACTCCAGTTTATGGATAAATTGTCTTCTACGAAACCAGTCCTTGGTACCAAAAATGTTGGGGACTGCTCTTTTAAAGTAAACATCAAAAAATTAATTCTGATTTATGTACAGTATGGAAGGCTGGGCTATCTTGAGATTTACTTAGGCATTTGAATGGTAAATCTAGTTGAAAATTGATTATTAGCGACCCTGCTTCCTTTTAATGGAACAATATTTAGTCACTTCTTACGCAAACATCTGATAACTCATAACTTTGAATGCCCCCTGGTTATATATTGATCTTATGGATAGACATTTATCTTTTTATTGATACATTAATGTCTAAAGGCATTAAAAAGCAGGCAATCATCAGTAGATAGACTTACTAAACGAATGATCTAGCCAGTTTGAGTGACATATATATTCTGTTCCCTATTGAATAGTCTGCAAAATTATTGTCAATTAATATAACACATCCAAAGCAGTCTTCCTGCATTCAGTTTTTATGTATTGTGAAAAGCTGTTGTGGTGCAATGGATAAAATTGTGCATGACAACATATGAGAATTGACTTGAAGTTTCATCATATCCATGATGTTTGATAGATAGCCTTCGATAAAACTAAGCTAGGTTACAATATCTTAAAGCACCATTATGGATGGCCAGTGGTCAGAATAATTATACCCATAGTCCGGCACATATGCATGATATTAAATTGGTGGCTTAACATGAAGATTATGTGAGTTGTTCTTCTATCCTCCAAAAGTTCTGACAATAATACTTTTTTACATGTTAGAGCAAGTTTGGAGACTCCTGTTTCTTAAATTAGTGTTTGACAAATGAGATGTTCTATAGATGTATTAGGACTGCAACTTCCAGACTTCTTGACCAGCTCACAGTTGAACAATGTTCAATTTAGGGTTACTTCTTTGCTGGTGTCCACATCTTATTTCTCTTCTACCAATATGTATATGGACTTTGCAGAAGGAACAGTCTCTTGTTCAGCAACCTGGCATGGCAAATGTCAGTGTGTGTCATGCATGGTTTTCAAACCATGTTCTACAAAGGCCAGAGGAGAAATGTTACTCCAGACCTGTTTATGGCATTGCTAGAATGCTTAGGAACAATATTTCTGTCCTATTCCGTGTATGTGTAAAATGAACCTATGGCTTCCACGTGGGATTGGACTGACAATCTTGAATTATCTGCCTGTTTTACTATCTTTATAATCTCAGGAATATCTTGGCACTCAGTCAAATGGTTTTCTTCAAAGGATAAGCCCTTTAAATGCCATGATGGCCCCGGATGACAGTTCTACAGTTAGACCAGGAAGGTGGATGATATTGAAATCCCACTTGTATAAAAGGCATGGCTAGAATTCTGCTGCAAGATTGTGCCTTAATTTCAACATTCTTGAATGATAGAAAAAATATGCTTCATATTAGGAAAAGTTGGGGGAATGGAGGGAGAGAATTTATCTGAGGAATTGCATCAAGGTAATTTTGTACCTCAGGAAATCTGCCTTAGAGAATGACTCTTCCAGATGGCCAGAATACATGATGGTTTGTTGATAGGCTGTTTATGGCCATTTTGCTAAGCTGTAGCTGTAATAATTAGGAAGGAAGCTACAAAGGTAGAATGGCAGGTGCATTTGTGGTGACATTTATAATGGGGTATCAAGGATAAATAACAAATGACAGCGACTCAATGCAACATTGAGAATGTGCAATAAATCAAAGCACAACCATTTCAGTGTCAGAGAAAGGTGGCATGTGAAGATGAAGAATATCTGGTTTGTGTTCAGAGGTTCTTTTCGTTGTAGCACCCGGTCCTTTATACTGACCTAGATATGGACAGCTTCCTAAAGCCATCCCCACCTTTTTTTAAATGCTTTAGGTCAGTCCTGACTGCCTGGACAAGTCCTTGCAGTTTTCTTGGCAAGATTTTGGAAGTAGTTTACCATTGGATCCTTCTTAAGTCTGAGACAGAATAATGGCTCAAGGTCAGCCAGCTGGTTTGGAGCCTAAAGTGTGACTGGAACTCACAATCTCCCAATTTCTAACCCAGTGCCTTAATCTCTGCACTGAACTGTCTCCCTTATAGTTTACACATTGTACCCAATTTCTTTCTTCCTTGATTTCATGTGTCAGCAAACTTTGCTTGCACTGATTGGCTGAACTTTGCTGCCCCTCTCTCTCCTCTGACTTTCAGGCCTGATTTAGATTTAGAATCTAACATTTGATTTCTGTCAGCACAGCTGATATGATGTAATACGTCACTGAGAAGAGAAATCACTTGGGAGCTGGAAATTTCTTCTGTCTGAGTTTTATTTCTAGACAGGCATAGCAGACTTCTAATCTAATTTCAAGGGCTGCACAAGCAATTTTGTCTGCCTCTTCCTTTCTTCTTTTAAAGTTGTACTGCATGTCTCTCTCCCTTCACCCCCATACCCCCAGCAACCTTCAAACCATCCAACACAACTATAAGAGCAAAGGTTTTTCAATTTAGGTGTAGGGGAAAAGGGTGCATAATCTTTCATCAGTGCATGGCATATGTTTGCATCTTTGCAGCTGAGAACAGTGTAGGATGCTATATAACAGAGGTGATACCAGATGATGTCATGCCTTCACTCCGTGTCTTTATGAGTGAAAGGAAAATCACAAAGAAGACTCATTTCATTTTAACATAACCATGATTAAAAAATATGTTTTGAAACTCTGACTAGTATGCAAACAATATCTTTTTGATATTCAATAAAGAAACCCAACCTTTTCAAGTTTCTAAAAAAAAAGATGTATTTGATTTAAAAAGCACCTATACATTAAAGCAGGGATGTCAAACTAACGGCCCGCAGGCATCATGTGCTGCTGAACCGCACCCCCATTTTACCGAAGGGGGAGAAAGTCACAATATATCACGTGACAACAATGTGACAAAGTGAGTTTGACACACGTGCTTTAATGTATGGATTTCTTAAAGCATCATTGTCATCATCATTGTCACAATTTTTTTCTAAAATATGGAAGCCATTCTAAATTAGTCCTCTCACATGGTCTGATTCACTTCACTTTTGAATCATTTTTAAGTGTACTATTTGATATAGGTATCCCCCCCATATTCCTCCTTAATTTTGGACAGTCATAGAGAAGCAGGATAGAAATAATATAAGCAAACAGGTAAAATAAGTATTTTTTCCTCCAACCTGGACTGTGAAAGTGATTTTAATGAAATTTAAGTAGGATCATAATCTAGAATGAATATATTAAATATACAGTAGTTTCCTGGTCCATGTTTCACAAGCAACATTTACAACTGTGAGTTGACAAGTAAGAAATTCTTCCCTTAGGGTTAGAGTGTTAAAGAAAGAAGGAAAGATAAATATTCTGTGTGAATACAGAATATTTCTGATCATTTTAGCTTTAGAGTCTAATGAGAAATATGTCAACTTTGCTTTTGTAAATTTGGATTATCAGAAATACAGAAAGTTTAAATATTTTGTAGGGATGACAAAAATACAAAACAACTTGGTTCCAGCTAACCATGTAGTAGTATTATGTTTGAAATAATAATGCTGCTACATATTTAACTGATGAATGATAAGAAATTGAAGAAGGATACAGGCATTTTTGATCACCGTCTTATTTGTATTTCTGCATTGTTAAGCATACTATAAAAGCTGAAATTACAGAAAATATACAAGGTACATGAAAATGATATATAAGCAATATAAAACCCTCCATAAAAAAGAGCAGAATCATTATGAAAAAAAAAACCAAAGAGAGGTAATTGTAAACAGCTATAGTTCTAACATAGTATCTTTGTTCCAAATACAAGTCTTGGTTGAATTTACAAAAAGAAGAAGTATTTATTGATTCCAGCATGGTGAATTGGGAATCTACCCCAAATGTCCTCAGATGTGACATTTTTTCACTGAGACATCAGAATGAAATGATAAGATTGTCTCTGGATGTACTGAAGTTGACAAATTTAGTTATTGTGATGACGATGACAATATCTATTCAGTTGTGTCCAACTCTTGGTGATTTTATGGGTCTGCTCTTTCCACATCTTCCAATCTTACATTCCTTTGAGTTTTTCAGTGCTCTGGCTGGTGTCAGCTTTGAGGAGACCACTGTGTTCTGTGGTGGCTAACTCTTCCAAACATAATTTTTTCTCCAATGAGTACCCCACATGACATGGACAACATAAGTGAGACACAGTTTTGTGATTAGTTTTTGCATAAGTATCAAATTATCAAGTCACATTCTTCATCATTAACAGACCCAGTATTGTTTATTCTTCTGTAGGATGGAAACTACTGTATAATTGCTATCAGTCATGCTCAAATCATGAGGAAATGATAGCATACTTTGTGGAAAATATTTTTTTTCTTCAGGCAGCTCCATAAGAGGGTGGTATGCTTTTTAATGTGCCATCACTAGTTTCCCAGAAAATTCATCTTTTGAATTTGGAATTCATCATTTTTAAAAAAGTCTGAAATGGCTTCTTTCCACCTTTGAATATTTAATCAGAAAAGAATTTGAGTTTGCTATTCATTTTTTGAAGCTGCTCATCTGCATCCTGAAAGCTGCCAGGTTTCAGATAAAAAAAAATTATGGAGGATGAGTTGAATGAGAAAAACGTATTCTCACTTCCAACTCAGTTGGACATATGTTCAGCATATGAAACCCGTTAATCCATATTTTTGCTTTTCTTCCTAAAAGAAAGGATTCAATTTGCTCAAGTAGATATCTTTCCAGTGTACTGATAGACAAAAGATGGCACTTCTGTGTATGTGTATATGTGAATCTGGGCATCCTCAAGTACACGAGAATACAGTCTGAAATAATTGGAGAAATGTAGAATCAATTAAAGAGCATGAGGGAAATCAATGTAGGAGACTTTTTTTTAGAATGGGGCTTATATAGTTTGCTATATTATGTTTTACAAGATAAATTAGTTTCTCTAAAGGCAGATGAAGAATTTGCTTTATAGGATTCTTCTGACAGGTAGAACTTTAACATTCTTTTCCTGATGAATGGCAACATAATTTGCAAGGCAGCTGGCATTCACACTGATGCCATATGTGTAATCACACTTGTGAATCAAATCCATGAAGAGATGTTGTGGCTACAATTTTGTAATCAATTATCTAAGTAACCTATGTTTGTGTATAGATGCATCACATTTAATAACATAATTAAAAGGATACACACACATATATACATACTCTCCTCTCTATATATAATCACATATACATAAAAGCTGACTTTCTTTCAGATATCTGTATTTAAGAATGTTAAAAAGCTAAATCACCAACATTTCTATCTTTTCTTTCTACATTCCATTATGGAATGCATAATGCACACTCAAAGATATCATTTATGCTTCTAGAACTAGGATATTAAGATCTGTAAATGATAGCTGACTGGACTGAAAAATGTACTAATGAAGCCAGAGAAAGTATTACTCTTCACTTTACACTGGGGTGAGCAATGCTTTTAGAACTGGGGACCATACTTTTTTTAAAAAGAATTTTTAAGAACTCATGCAGCGTTGACATTAGTGTTGGCAGTGACATGAAAACCTTACAATTATGGTAAATGTATGCATTTTTAAGCAATTTCCTGAACAAATACATTTTAAAAATGATAGTGCTGAATTTAATATTTGCACTTCGTGTTTTCTAGTTACAAACATACACAATTTTGCATCTATTTTAATGGAACTGCATTATAATATTCAGAGAAATTCAATTTTGAAAGGTATATGAATTTCTGTGTGAAATTAAAAGGAGATATTTCAGGTCCTGTCCTATCTTGATTTCTTGACTAATACTTAAATATAAAAATTGACAGTTCTAGTTGCTGTCCAGCTTCTGGGTTTTCAGGCATAATATGAACAAACCCTAAACTATCAGGTGGTAACATGCAATCTGTGCACATGTGAAAAGAGAAAGATCTGACTTCTGTCTGTAGCATATATGGCTAAAGAAACTTGATGACAATATTGTGGTGTAAAAGTAGACATTAATAAGCCCAAGTATTCCTTGGTTGACAATCCCAATGGAAATTCTATCTGCAGGCTTTTGGGAAAACTAAAGAACCTCAACAGGCATTTCTCTAAGCTGCTCCATTCTTGCTATTGCAATCTTTGTTGCACTGTAATCACACAATTACTGTGCCATTAAAATGTCATATTCGTGGAAACCCATATAAACAAAGCATTAACAATTGCCAGAAAATTGTAGTCTTTACTGCTAATGACCTGCTCCCCCCCCCACTCTCTGTTTCCTTCAAAGTCTTGATTTAAGAGGCAGACACAGATGCATGTCACTGATATGAGAACATTCCAATTTTTAATGGGCTGTCACAGTGTGATACTTTCTGTTCTTTTTCCTATTTGTTTCTAGTTTAAACCACAGGTGCTTTTGTGGAAGCTACTTAGTGAATTGGTAAAGGAAGAGGCAGCTGCTGTCTGAGCATCTTCACCACTGGGGGAGGATGTCAAAAATCTTATGTCAAAACGGAGTCGTTTTTGAAGGTGTGTGTGTGTGAGTTAGTACACAGATGGCAACATTAGACAATGTGTTTTGATTCTTCCAATAAAGAATGAAAACACATTGTATATTTATCCTGTAAAGCAGTACTTCTTACTTTTAATTAAGGGAAAAGGGAAAAGGAGATCAGAGACAAGGGAACTGGGTTCAGTCCACCAAATTAATTTCTGATTCAGCAGGACTGGCTTCTATTGTAAAATAATGAATCTTATACCATTAAATCTTTATTTTGTCCTGTTTAATGCATTCTGAAGGGGATTACTCTTAATTATTTTTCATATTATAGTTAATCTGACAGTTTGATGTATTTTTTAGTTTGTTTTTCCCTTCTTGTTGAGGAAAATTGTTATTTTTAATGCATTTGCTGTATTTTTCATTGAAGAAGTAATCAAATACAAAATTCCTCAGTCATCAGAAGAACTACGTACATCTATCATTGTCAGTTTTAGCTTCTACAGGCAACAGGTTCAATCGTGTGTGTCTGTGTGTGTGTGTGTGTTTATTAGTCAAATTTATATAGCTACCCATGTCATGGTTGCTTTACAGGGTAAATACACAATGTGTTTTCATTCTTCATTGGACTCTGGGCAGCATACAACAATCCATTAAAATAGTAAAAATATAAAACATTACCCAAAATTATTGTATAAAAACTATTTAAAAGCATTAAAAACTATTAAAGCAAAACTAAATAAATAAAGAAAATAATAACAGGGGAATATTAATAAAGGACCCACTTCGCTAATTCACTCATCCCTTTCTCAGGCCTGCTGGCATGACCATGTCCTGAGGGACCTTTAAGAGTTTAGGAGATATGAGGCCGACCTGCTGTCTGGGGAATGGGGAGAAGATTCCATAACATAGGCACCATGGCAGGAAAAGCCTGCTGCCTAGGTACTGCCAAATAAATCTCTTTAGACGATACACATAACATGCCCATTCTATTGAATCTGATGGAATATATGAAATCCCTCAAATAACCCAATCCCATGCCTTATTGGGCTTTAAAGGTCAACATATAAATCCAATAAACCTAATCTAACCTAACATCAGCATCTTCAATTAAACCCATAGATAAATTGATAATCAATGCAGCTTGCATAGCAGAGGTGTAGTATATGCTCTACCTAAAACACATGCAACAGCCAATACCTCTGCATTTTATACCAGCTGAAATTGCTGGATATTTCTCAAGGGGAGTCCCATGTGCATTGCGGTGTGAGGTGATCAGGGCATAGATGACCATGCGTAAAACCCCTTGATCCAGGAATGGGAGAAACTGGTATACATTATAAAGTTGTGCAAAGGCCCACTTAGCCAGGACTACTGTTTGTTCCTTGAACAGGAGTTGTGAATCAAGGACTTGCCTGACAGATATCAGCTGCCTCAGAGGATAAAGAAGCTACAGGGAACATATATTTGTTTGTATGTATTTCTAGCTTTGTTGTATGCCACCCAGAATTATTTGCTTGTGAGATGGGTGGCCATATAAATATGATGAATGAATAAACAAATATGATTAGGAGATAGTTTTCCATTGGTGCAGAAACTAAAATCTGAAATAATGGATATAAAATGTAGCCAGCTAGGTTTCATTTAAATTTAGGGGGAAAGTTCCCAATAATAAGATCTGTTCAATCGTAGAACAGTCAGCCTATGGTGAATGTGGGTTCATCATCTGTGGATGTTTATAAGGGGACGGTAGACCGTTACTTCTCAAGGATGGTGTTCTTGTCCGCTACAAAGGATCGGATTATATAATGCTTATGGTTCGTTCCAATTCTACAGTTCTATGATTTTATATGTGGAAGTAGCAACATCACTACTACCACTTTTTCTGCTAATACTACTGATTGATAGACACATATGCAAAATGAACAGATGAATAGATTAGTACCCAGCAACTTGCAATCAATATTAAATTCACATAAAATGCCTTTGTGGTGTGCATACACTTCTCTTCTCAAAATGCTATCTCACAATCAAGGAAATTACAGCTGACTTTTATGTGATTGCTACATTCACACATTTAATTTCGCCAGCTGACTTAATTTTTCTACATGAATACATCCCCATAAAGCTGAACTGATTTTCTAGAGAGAGAAAAAAGTGTGTGCACATAATAATGGATGCAGAGAAATGTTGCTCCCATAGTACTAAATTTCTTATTTATAACAAGAGGTAGCAAAGCTCTGTAGTTTATTGTTTTAAAGCCCTACCTGTATTGGATTTTACTACCAATCTGAGAGATGTAATATGAACCTGACATGTGTTGTATCTGCTGATAACATCTGGGAATAGGTGCATGCAGTGAAGCATAAGTTTATCTGAAAGACGTGTTAGTTTGAAGAAGGATATAGTTCTTACATTCTGTTTATGAACGTTTGCAGAGAGCTTTTTAAAGCTATGTTCTGTACTAGTACGACCTGAGACGACCTTGCCCTGGTTCCCTGAAACACATACAGGAGTGAAGATTCATAAGTAAATTTAGGAGCAGGTATTGCTCAAGCAGAATTCTTGTAAGATTTAACATTTTTTTAAAGTGAAGACATTAAATTAATATGAAATCCAAACCTTGTCTTCCAAGGCTTAGCAATGAGTGATAGCTCTATTGTGTTTTCATTTGTCTCCTTGCTTGGAAACATTATTGCTGTTAGATAGTTTTAAGTAGAAGGGATCTCTAAACTGAATATTCAGCTATGACTTCAAATTATGGGAATGTAGATGGAGGAAAATGAAGACTGAATTTGACTGAGCAAGGGTATAAGTTTATGTTCAGACCTAATCTATGGGGTGGTAAGAAGAGCAAAGTGCTCTTACTTCTCTTGCACTGTATTGGCAGGGGGGTTGTCCAGTGGCTCTTTTGTAGGCATCTCTTTTGCTTTTGAGCAAGAACTATCCTTTGGAATTGAATTGAATTGAATTTATTATATTTCTATGCCGCCCTTTTCCCCAAAGGGGACTCAGGGCGGCTCACAATCCAAGTCAGGGGGGGGGGTACAAATAAGGAATAAAAAAGATGAACAGAACAATACACAATTTAAAAGCACACAACAACCATACCATTCGAGGGGGGACAAGAGCTCATTAGCCCCAGGCCTGTCGGAACAGCCAGGTTTTAAGGGCTTTGCGGAAGGCCTGGAGGGTGGTGAGGGTTCGAATCTCCACGGGGAGCTTGTTCCAGAGGGCCGGAGCAGCCACAGAGAAGGCTCTCCTCCGGGTGGTCGCCAGTCGGCATTGGCCAGCGGATGGAATTCGGAGGAGGCCTAATCTGTGGGATCTGATTGGTCTATTGGAGGTAATTGGCAGCAGGCGGTCTCTCAAGTACCCAGGTCCAATACCATGAAGGGCTTTATAAGTGACGATTAGCGCCTTGAAGCGTATCCGAAGACCAATAGGCAGCCAGTGCAGCTCGCGGAGGATAGGTGTAACGTGGGTGAACCGAGGTGCACCCACGATCGCTCGCGCGGCTGCATTCTGGACAAGCTGAAGTCTCCGAATGCTCTTCAAGGGCTGCCCCATGTAGAGCACGTTGCAGTAGTCCAGTCTTGAGGTCACAAGGGCACGAGTGACTGTTGTGAGGGCCTCCCGGTTCAGGTAGGGACGCAACTGGTGCACCAGGCGAACCTGGGCAAATGCCCCCCTGGTCACAGCCGACAAGTGGTGTTCAAAAGTCAGCTGTGGGTCCAGGAGGACTCCCAAATTGCGAACCCTGTCTGAGGGGCGTACTGTTTGACCCCCCAGCCTGAGAGATGGAAAACTTGGCCAATTAGTGGGAAGGAAACACACCAGCCACTCGGTCTTATCCGGATTGAGTGCAAGCTTTGGAGTTTGCATCTGGCTGCTATTTCTTCTTTATTGTAAGATTATATTAACAGAATCTTGCAAGTCTACAAGTGCATTTCTCCCTTCATCCCTTTATGGTTGTAAACTTTTTCTGATTTTTATTATCCTGTATTGTTAGTTCCATTTTGTGCACCTCTGAGAGTCAATTTATATTTTTGGGAAGATATAAATGTGATTAATAAACACATTACTTTAGATATCTTCAGCTTTATTGTTCTGGCTAAAATTTTTGTTTTGGAATACTGTTGAATTTCCACAATTGTGCAGAATCTGGCTTGTAAAAGGTGAAACAGCTTATGTTTCATTTCTGAGTTACAAGTGAGATACAATTCCTTATGGGTACAACTTTACAAGTACATGAATATTCTTAAACGTTTATGAGATATAGGTTTTAAAAGGCATAACCTTTTAAGTTAATAAAAAAATATATAACCTAGAAGAAATGGATGAACCATTTAGCGAAGAATAACACTCAGTCTTAGGAAAGTAAAAAGTGTTTTTTCTCTCTGTAGGCTTGAGTGTGAGATAATCTAGAACTCTCGTAGTCACATTAAGATCTTTGCTTAAAGTTGTGTTGTAGTCTATTTATAGTGTGAATTCTCCCATTTGAAGAAAATGGGAGCTAATGTACTTGGCTGTGCGAGCACATCACATTCCTTAATTCAAAATTTAGTTTTATGCTTTGAACAGAAATATAATATTGCTGTTCAAAATGATTAATTTTGAGTAGCAAAATCTCTGTTTAATTTGTCTGACTGTACATAAGTGAGTTATTGCAAAGTGTATTTTTATTTTAATTCTGACAGCTGGTGAAACTGATTGTTCCTTTGGAATGGTAAAGATTTTCCCTTCTCCTTTACTGAGGCTGTTCCTGATTCCCCAAATTCCTTATTAATTCACTGCTTTACATAATTAATACTGCCTATTAAACTGCAGCATTGAAAAAAATGGTCTGGTTTCTATGAAAAAAATATATTGGAAATACATGAGAGAAAATGAATACTTTGAGATAAGAACTTTGTAGAAGGCAAGTAAAAAGGGAAATAGAATATTGGCTTGATCCTTCTCTGGTGCATGCTAATATGGAACTTAACATGAGATAGATTATCTTAAATTACATTTGGATTTCTGCACAGCGGTTAAATAAGTCCCCCAGGCAGAATTCAACTTGAGAGAAAGAAGACATAATACACGGTGAAAATGTTATAATGAAGATCTTATCCAGTAATCCATAACTGATCTGCTGTCCTAGATGGAGAGAAAGGATTACTCGCTTCAATATATAATTGTACCTTTCCTGATATCAGTAGTCAAGGAACAGTTAAGCTGTGTGTTGGTTTGAATGACAATTATGAGTTCAAGCCAATCATAGCAATTTGCTGGGTTATCTGAAAGTCATCGAATACAAACTCCTATATTGAGTTAGCTCTTCTATTCCACCAAATTATTCCGTGAAGATTAACCTGTAAGTTATTTGACAGAGGCAAATAAGTTGAAATGTACTTTTAGGAATGTCATATGTGGTTTAGTGGTTATGTCATGGACTAGGAACATAAAAACCTAAGTTCAAGAGTGGCTTTGGAAGAACTTACCACATAGAGTGTGGCTGTAAGAAAAAAACAGGAGAAGGGAACAAGGTGTGTATGTATGAGTGTGTGCGCACACACGTGCCCCTTTGAACTGGAGAAAGGTAAGATATAAACTTAATAAACACATTAAATAAATAATTTGTAGTTTTTCTTACTTTGTTTCCTTGAAACACAAGTGTGAAGAAGCATACATTGGAGCACACACAGAAATAAGTATTGAATTACCATTATATTTTGCCCTTCAAAAAGATTGACTAATTCATCAAGCCTGTATATGATTGGTGTGTTAGTTTAACTCTTTGTTTGAATTTTGATCTTTCCTTTGGCATACCAGCTAGAAATATTTGCTCTTTTAAATAGATGTGCTTTTATTTATTTTTGCTTGCAAAGTTTATATTCTTTGTAGCAAACACGGGTCTTCCCAAAGCAATACAGTGCAAATAGCAACATTAACAAGATAGCTAAAATGTATGGTAAAACATTAGTTACAATTAATTCCAAGTTAAGCATTTGAAAACTGAATTGATTAATGGGAATTAAGCCACATTTAACTTTGTTATTAAAATAAATGGAAATATATGATGTGTTTACCTTTGGCAGGATTGTGGCCACTTAAAAATAAATGTTTTAGTTTTGTGCTGACAGTTGCTTGAAAAAAATATGGTGTCTAATGTCTACAGGTTTCATAAATTCTATGAACCTTAAGCATTTTCAGGATTCACTTGATGCAACTTCTGTTGGTTTTCTACTTCACTGATAAATTGTGTTTTACAAGATGTGTTAAAACAAGAATCAACTCTGGTATTTATACAATATTACCAAAGGCTAGCAGATATGTTGTATGTGATCCTTCTGCTTATAAATGGAGGAGATGACCAGGCGAGACTGAGGGATGATCAAACGTATCATGTCATGAGTCTCTGCATGCCCACAAGAGATCTAAGTCCAGCCCAACTTGAATGCCTCTCTTATCGCCTACTCATTTCTCTTAACAGCTGGTTGGTCAGATTAATGTCAAGCGCTGGGAAAATCAGGAGATTCAGGCAGTCAAATGATCATAAAGATTTATTGTAAATTTAAATTCTCTGCAAGAATCTGACCAACTGGCTGTTAAGAGAAATGAGTGGGAGATAAGAGAGGCATTCAAGGTGGGCTGGACTTAGATCTCTTGCAGGCGTGTAGAACCTTGTGATTTATGATGTGTTGGACCCCTCCCTTGTGCTCACCCTGGTCATCTCCTAGAATAGGTATCCCAAAAGAGTGGAATGGCCTAAAAAGTGAATGGTTTTAATAATATTATTAATGGGATAGGTGTCCCCTGGCTTTTTTCCAAGAGGCAACTGGACTTTCTTGTTTTTCTTTGAAGACATTTAGCTTCTCATCCAAGAAGTTTCTTCAGCTCTGACTAGATGTTGGGGAATGGAAAGATTTATACTCCTTGCAGACAGCTGGTCTTTTCCATTCTTTTAGAGAATTGTTGAGGCCACCTGGAGGTTTATCTGTATTGTCAGAATGCAAATGATCAGCTGTCCGCAA
This sequence comes from Thamnophis sirtalis, assembly GCF_051295495.1. Lineage (NCBI taxonomy): Eukaryota > Metazoa > Chordata > Lepidosauria > Squamata > Natricidae > Thamnophis > Thamnophis sirtalis. The sequence goes on from NW_028261386.1 coordinate 52,254,273, forward strand.
GGAATGTAAATCTTTCTAACCCTTACCCCAACATCTAGTCAGAGCTGAAGAAACTTCTTGAAGTTAAATGTCTTCAAAGAAAAACAAGAAAGTCCAGTTGCCTCTTGAAAAAGCATCTTTGGGACAGTTATGATCTGGATGATTGAGAATCTCCATAGACAATGGAATGGGATGAATCCAGACGGTGGGTCAGTTTAGAACCATTGGTTCAAGTTAATATCAAATCCTGATTATTTTCATCTGTGACTATAGTAGAGGCAATTAGGAAGATATAAGAATGAAGATGACATAGCGACAGTTCGTATTTATTCTCGCTGTCAAATGTGTGCAATCTATGAGTCAAAAAATGATCCCTTCTATTACACACTTGCCTTGGGATATGAAGACAAGTCATAGCTTTTCTGCCTTTTGCAAAATTGCTGGTAATAAAGTTGAGATATAAAAACTGGACAAATATGAAGTTATCAAGCCACATCCCAGATGAAAACTCTCAGGCTATTGTTACTGTAACTATATATATATATATAAAAGAAATATTGCTGTTCTAGACCTGATAGGTATTTTGTTTAGTTTTATTAGTGAGATGTGAATTACTATGATGCACTGAATATAGGTGGAATAGGCTGGCTTTCCTTATAAAGTAATAGTGTTTTGTTTCCTCCTCAGTCTAGGACCCAAATGCAGTAATTTACTTTTCCTTTTAGGAGGAACAATTGGTAGCCACCAGTGATGTGCAGCCTCACCACTCCCATCATGAAAAAAAATGTAAAAGGAAAAAGGTGAGAGCTGAGGTCAGGCTGAGCTAGTTGCTGCCTCACCGTGGATGACTCTGCGTAACTATTTTAAAAAGCCTCTTAAAAAGCGCCCTCTACTATGAGGCAGGAAAACTGTGTGCCTCATCTAGTCTTACTTTAGGCGTTTTATGATCACTCGAGCAGAGTTAAGCAAGGGTTAAAAGCCTAAAAATTCCTGATGTAGGTGAGGCACGCTGTTCTCCTGCCTCATAGTAGAGGGTGCTCATTTGGGTGGGGCTTCTTCAGAGGACCTGAGGCAAGAGCAGAGTTGAAATCCACTCTGAAACAACTGTAAAAGTTACATGTGGGTTGGAGGGAGGGGGAGGAATTCAAACTTCATCCTCCTGGTGCGGGGCTTTGGGCAAAGGCTGGAGGGAAGGACTCTGGCTCGCTTGTGCTCTCCCTCCCCAAGTGTAGTTTGATTGCAGGCAGAGCCACGTTGCCTTTTCAAACCTGTAATCAGTGAAGCTGGGCTGGATCCTTCCGGGGCTGGGAGAAAGTATGTGTGCTCCAGTATGGCTCTTTGACTGGCTTCCTGCCTCCTCCTGTGGTCTCCTCACTGGTGCTCTCCCTCCAACTTTGTGTGTGTGTGTGTTCGTTTGAGAGAAAGTGAGGGAGAGAGGGAAGGGAGTAGGAGAGATAGTCCATTCCAACTTCTGTGTGTGTGTGTGTGTGTGTGTGTGTGCATGTGTGTGTGTGTGTTTGAGAGAGGGGGAGGGAGGGAGAGGGAGGAAGGAGGGGAAGGGAGAAGAAAAAGAAAGAAGGAAACTTCTTTCGCAAAGGAGAAAAACAACTACTGTCGCTTTAAATCAGAACTGTCAGCCTCCGCTTTGCCTCCGCTTTGCTACTGCTTCAGCTGCCATTGAAACGGGGAGGGGGGGCATGGTATTTGGGAGGGGAATCATTGTTGTGCTGGAGGAAGTTTCTAGATTCTGAACTGACCACCTTACTGTGCATGTGGAGGAGGAGTGTTTCCCGCCAAGGCCAACTGTCCAGCATTCCATCCTGGTGATGCCTTTTGAAGTTATCTCACACCTGACATTTGGGAGAATTATGATTGGACTGTGCACAGGATGCCAAGGGGAGGAGAATGAATTATACAATATATTATTTGCTTTCATGCCTAATTAACCAGATTTAGCTTAGCTTTGCAACTGTTCATTTATAATTAGTAAAAGTACACTTGATTTCAACAAATGGAGTCCAGTGGTTTTCTTTCCTGATTACTGAATGAAGAAATGCTGACAGGAACTGAGCATGCCTGGCTGTGGAATTCTGGGAGTTGAAGTCCACAAGTCTAAAAAAATTTTAAACCCACCACTGTGTCAGTGCCTCACCAGCCATAAACCTCACCGCACGTCACTGGTAGCCACTCATTGTTAATCATACAGGAGAAAGTAAAGTTTCTGCCTGACTTGAGGCTATCACTGGAACTGTGGATCTGTTTCTCTTTAAAAACCATAATGCATAAACAGAGCCAAGGTAACATAGAAGTTAAAATCCTAGACATAGATTGGGGCGTCTCTGTTTCAAGTCCCCACTTGACCATGGAATTCATGGGGTGACTTTGAATCAGACACTCATTCTCTGCAGCATATAACTGTTGAGAGAAATAAACTTAGAAGTGACCTCCAGATTAGCATTTAGAGAATGATGGTGGTGATAAAGTGTGGATAATAATAGGTATTGCTGAATGATTACTAATACGCATAGGCTGATGATGGGGAGATTGAGTTCCTTCTCCTTTGCAACACATTCTGTGCTGATCATCAAGGAGATAAAGCATTTTTCCAATATTCCACCTGTCTGCTGATTTGTCTCTGCATAATTTTAAGCTATCAGATCCATATCATTCTGAGTTATCTAGGGTGAAGAGACTTCTTTTTAAATACAAAGACTCAGATAGGAAACATAGCAAGCAAATTCAGGGTCTGTCACAAAGAACTCAAATGCCTGTACATTAATGCTCAAAGTGTGGGAAACAAACAGGGAGGACTTGAAGTCCTAATATAGTATGCAATTTCTTCAAGGGACACACACACACACGCGTGTGTGTGTGTGTGTGTGCGCGCGCGCATGTTGTGTGTGTGTATGTATGGTGTGTTCCCCTGAAGAAATTGGGTTTTGTTTTGGGTTTTTTAAAAAACTAATTTTTTACAGCAATTCTATGAGGTCAGTTTGTTGAGAAATATCAGCAGAAAGTGAGAGCTTCATGATTAAGTGGGGATTGATCCTGAAGTCCTAAGATCAAATCTGCTTCTATGTTTATTTAATATTGTTGAGTTTCTGGGAGTCATTGCATAGGGATTCAGTCACTTCAACTCTTGGTGACTCAATGGATGGTTTCTATGAGTTTTAATTATTTTACTGAGGCTTTTAAAGAAGAGGCTGTTAAGTGGATCACAGATTGATAATCAGCATGGCTTTGGTAGGATATAATAAAAATTCATCTGAGAAATAATTAAATACAATCTGCAAGCATGGAGATAAGGGTAATCACACATATGTTTCAATATCTAACTCTGCACTTGTGTTGTTAGTAACGGAAGGTGGTTTTTTAAAAAATAAATAAAGGCCAGTTTGTTTAGTGGGTAAATATGACATAGTATACTAAGAACAGCTGCTGGGAATGTGCTAGGACCTATGGCTTAGACACTTAGGAAAAAGTGCAGCTAAAGACTGTTCCTTAGCATGATTTATTAGAAGTTTTTCTTTTGGGGTTTTCCATCTAAATTCTCAGTGTCAGTAGTACTATTTTATAGATACGCTGTGAAAATCAAGTAAACTCAACCATCAACAACAACAAAAGTAGAAAAATCAAATATAGCTATTAGAAGGAGCAAGCTTCTAGAGAGGATGTGTAGGTTGAATTGGATCCAGAGTTTAAGGACAGTGAAAAATTTATTTAAGTTCACCACTTAATACTGTAGATACCGAGAAATTAAAGTGATACTTTGTAATTTTTCATAGAGGTCTGAAATAAAGTACCATTAATATTTATTCTCTGGTTTTGTACAAGCAATGCTCCTTTCTCTTCACATTAGCCACGTGAAATTGGACTTTTATCACCTGTAATTAATTTGTCTCTTATACTTATAGTATGCAAACTATAAATGATTCTTTTTACTGTGGTTTTGGGGCTTGTATCATGGCTTTGACTTTTTGGGATTGAAAGGATCAGTTGCTAATTTCATTGATCTTTTTTTATAAGTGGCGCTGAGAAACCTCAAATGGGATTTTTTGAAGTGTTTTAGTTCAATTCTACAGATTTCAGACTATCAAATGAAGTGGTTTGCTATCAATTTGTGACAGAAATATCCATGGATCCATCACTTTCATTAAAAGCAGAGTCACATGCATGTATTCCAAACTTCTCCCCTTTCATACATGTGTACAGTATTATGATACATGTATGGAAGTAAAGGTGCTTTTACCATAACAGGATGCAGTTTCCATAGTTTGCCCCCCCCCAGTGAATATCTCTAGTTTGTAAATTATTTTATACACATTACATTTTATTTTATATACATTGCATTTCTTCTAGGTTATGTGTTGTATAGTCTGGACATAATACAGGAAAAGAAAAAAGTTATTATGAGAATATATACAAAAATGTATATCATTTAGTGTGACATGTTTCCTAATCTTCACAAAATCTGGAGATGCAAAAATGGAAATGTAATTACATTCAGGTCTGCAGTTAGGTTAGGAAGTAGAAATTAGGCTGCGTCGTGTAAAATGTTACAAAAACAGATTTCTTTCCCAATCCTATTTTGTGGCTATGTACAAAATGTCCCCTGAATTGATTCAACAGTTTCATGTGCATTCGATCTTCAGCTGATTAAATTTGAGTTATGTTGACCTCAGACATCAGTATAATGCATTCTGCTTTGCAGCCACAAGCATATGCCAGAATGCAAAACAGTGACTGGCCCTTACAATGCAAGATGAATCTGTGCATACTTTCTTTAATTTGAAAAAAACAAAAATAGGTATTTTCAAATGCATAATCTTATTTTTGAAATGATGATGGCCTGTATTAACAAGAACATGATAAGTGTCATATTTGTATATTATTATATTATAAATATTTAGTTTTAAAAAAGGATACCCTATCTTTCTTCAAAACAGTCCAAGGAAGCTAAGTTAAATTTTTTAAAAAGAAAAGAAAAGCATGACCATTCAGTCCAATTTTTTACTTTCCTTATGGAATCTATGTTTCTGCATGAACAGGATTCTGACATTGATTGGGATGATCTTTGGGATCAATTCGAAGAAAGAAAATATCTGAGTGTTCGGAGATGGAAAGGCGGAGAAGATCCCTATCGATTGTATGCCTTTAACCAACGGGAGAGTGAACGGATGCCCAGTGACCGTGCCATCCATGATACTAGGCACCACAGGTTTGGTATCCCATTTTCTTAGTTGCATATCGTGCCTTGATTGGTCCCTAGGGTTAGGTCCCTAGGATAGAAACCAGAAGACTGAGTTCTAGTCCTGCCTTAGGCATGAAAGCTAGCTGGGTGACCTTGGGCCAATTGCTGTGTCATCCCAACTCAACTCACAGGGCTCTTGATGGGAAAATAGGAGGAGGAGGGGTATTGGGTATGTTCTCTGCTTTGAGTTATTTATAAAAGTAATAAAGGCAGGATAAAAAATATTTCTAAAGAGTGATTAGAGAATAGAGGAGTGTGGTCAAATCATTTGGGGGTTATGATTTTTAGTAGAGCATAAAACGAGACTTGTAAAAAATGATGGAAAAGATGTAGTTGTTAAGAGACGAGGCTAGAAAGTGGGAGACCGTGACTTCTAGTACTGTCTTAGGCATAAAGTCAGCTGGGTGACTTTGGGCCAGTCATTCTCTCTCAGCCATAGGAAAAAGGCAATCACAAGCCACTTCTCAGAATGTTGCCTAGAGAACAGCAGTCCAGGCAGTTGAAGGCACTTTACTGTTCAGCATTAGAAAAACAGCATAAGGTATGGCTCCATCTATTTCACTGAATTGATTAATATCAATTTACAGTTATGCTGTAAGCTGCCTGGAGTGGTTGGATATGAGATGAGTGGCAAATATATTTCATAAATAACTGAATAAATATAGATCAGCTAGGGATGACTGTAATAAATCATGGCACCAATATATTGATATATGTATGTTTGTAAATATGTCTTGAATGTTTATTTTTGTAGCTTTTCTCTCTTTATGTTAATATTTCCTTTTTCTTTGATTATTTTTTAAATTCAGTTAATTTTCTTTTAAGTGACTGCTTCAACAGCATAAAAAGAATTTACCATTATCTCTATTTTTGTGATATTTCTGCTTTCTGGTAAATATTGCATAAAGTGAATTTATGCAAGTAAAATTGTCACTTGATAAGTAAATAACATGTCTTTTAGAATATATAAATAAACACGGTACAATATAACTAAAAATATCAGGTTAAACTAAAATGTGCTCTGTCAATCTAAAATGCTCTGTTAATAAAAGTGGTTTTTGGACAATACTTATATTGAACTGAATTAGCCATTTTAATAACCATTTCTCTAATTTGGTGAATATTTTTCCAAGATTCTACTTTTCATCTGACACCAGCAGACTTAATCATCTCAATATTAACCAAATTCTAGGACATCTGACAAGACTGTATCTTAAACATACATGAATCATTGAAAACACAAAAGGGGAAAGCTAATTCTTCATAAAAATATAACGCTATTGATCTGTAATAGAAAAAGGATAGTTAATTGTATCCCTGTTGTGGTCATATTGTCCAAGAGATCAATCTTAGTCACATAACATATATTACCTTAGCTCAATAATTTCTAAGTGTTTTTGTTCTTTGAATGAATATCATTGGGATTCAATATTATTAAAAAGTTTATGAGAATTTCACAATTTGGGAACACTATTTGCTTCAATTCCTCCATACTTTCCCTGAAAATAATATCAGGGATGGCTTTCTGCTCTATATCTTCTGAATGTAACAATATTTTTTTTACAAAGTAAGTTACAACAAATTATCCTTCTTTTACTGTTTCACTTGAAATGGTACAATACAATAGCAGAGTTGGAAGGGACCTTGGAGGTCTTCTAGTCCAACCCCCTGCCTAAGCAGGAAACCCTACCCCACTTCAGACAAATGGCTATCCAACAACTTCTTAAAGACTTCCAGTGTTGGGGCATTCACAACTTCTGGAGGCAAGCTGTTCCACTGATTGATTGTTCTAACTGTCAGGAAATTTCTCCTCAGTTCTAAGTTGTTTCTCTCCTTGATTAGTTTCCACCCATTGCTTCTTGTTCTACCCTCAGGTGCCTTGGATAATAGTTCGACTCCCTTGACTTGATGTATATGACTTTTCCAACAAAAAAATTAAAGCATGGAAATTGGTAGGGTCTCAGACCCTATGTATTTCCATATCTGTGATGATTTTTTTTCTGATTACAATGTTTTATCTATACCATGGCTGGCATCACATTGATGTTTCGCTACATTTTTCTCTTTGCGAAGCTGAGGTGGGCATGGCCTGTGCATGACGTATCTGGCCTGGGGGCCACCACTTTGACACACCTGATCTATACTGCGTATTTTCTGTTTTGCATATTTCCAAGTGATTTGAATATCTTTCACCTCTGAATCTGCTGTGTCAATTGTTTCCACAATACTTTTCTTTAAAATGATCAGACAGCCCTTCTGCTTTGCTTGATCTCCAGAGCTTTTGAATTTCTCTACATGGTTATGTTTTGACATTAGGAGAATGAACAAAGCATGTGATGTGATTATTTCTTGCTCAGCAAAACTTTCCCAACTTTGGAAATGTAATAAGAGTAAACTATTAGGAGGAGACAGATCGATAACATCAAGATGTTTTTCATCAGTGAGTTGCAGGTGACAGTTATCTCCAACTACAGGAAAAATATAGTAACTTTGGAAAGTAAAAACAAAAAATGCCTATTTGGATCCTTGTCCTTGACCAATATTGCCTTCCAAGTCACAGGTGTTTTAAAAAACAAATCCAGGTGTTTTAAAAAACAAATATTTTTCAGTTGCTGAGAAAAATCAGCCGTTGAGTAGATTTTATACTTTGATTATTTTCCTTAGAGAATATTCAACTATATATTTTTATTTATAATGTTTGTATACATACTTGGAATACTATTAAGCAGATGTATAAGGTCTTATATACATAGGTGTTCCAATTGCTCTTTTTCCTAATGCTTCCTTGAATTCTGTTTGGATAGCTGAGTTATATCAAGCTCATATCCAACAAGATGGTAACAATGAAGAAATTCAACAACTAGCCAGAGTTAGCAGTACGTGCAAGGCAGGACTCCATCAGTACAGTAGAAATTACTAAATTCTACCACATTTATTTTAAACTGCCATTGCATTAAAGCTCAGAAATCTTCAACAATGCTAGTCTGCTGTAGTCATTATCTTGAATAATGTTGCCTAATCTGCCACTTAGCTACAGTAGCTCTCCGTATTCCTTCTGGGTATCAATGAATATATGAAGTACAGTGTCTTTGAACAGAGCACATCGGGGTATCTTGCTGTTTACCTCTCAAATTTTGTTAAAAATGAGTCATGCCTGTGCATTTATGGTCTTTCCTATTTTTTATCCTTGAAAAGATCTTTCATCTCTGGCGTCTTTCCCTCCTGTAAAAAAAAAAATTCTCGTTTTTTATTCTAATGGAATAGAAGAACATCAAGATTGAGGAAAGTGACTCTTATGCAGGTGTGCAAGCCATTGCTATATACCTTTGAGCAGTTCTCAAGGAAGAAACCCCTCGTGCTTCTCTTGTCGGAGCACTGATGAAGACAACCTATGATAAAGGTTCAAGAGGTGTTAAATTGACTGTGAGTTGGGCAATTTAATTTAATACCTTTCAAGTGTGCTGCCATATCCTGTAAATTTCATCACTATTTTATAAACATACATAATTTAATCATGATTAAGCACTTTGAATCCATAATATCTTATATTGCATAAATGACAGTATTACCAGGATGTATACTAGAACCTCAAACAATATCTCACTGACAGATCCTGCTGAACATTAAAAGTGTTTACATTTGGCTAAACAGTGCACCCTATTTCCATTCCTCCAGCTTTATTCCATAGGAAGGCAGCAATGTTTCTTTTTACTATAGGCCACATTCAGGAAAGCATATGAAAATAATTGGTTTGCTTACATTAGTTTAGCTGTCTGAGGCTAAGTCATTATATTAGGTTGAGAAATTGTCTTAAAAGTAGATTAAGACTACTATACTAAAATCCATCCCAAAGATTAATGTATGGCTTCATTCACTCAATTGATTCAAGACCTGATTGTACTTGCTGCATATGAGTGGATTTCCTATGGACATAGACTTTATATGGATAAATATGAAATATGGGACTCATTCATGCCTGATGACCTTGGATTTACTGTTAATCTATTAAACTGGAGAGCAGTTAGCAGTGCAACATGGGAAAAACAATACTTTAGATTTGGTACCTTCTCCCTAAATCTGCAGGCTATGTCACATGTAGATCCGAGGTTGCTGTTTCTCTCTCTCTCTCCCCCCCTCTCCCTCTCCCTCTCTCTCCCTCCCCCTTATCCCCTTCCCTTCCTCCTCTCCCACTCCTGTCTCTGTCCCTCTCATTTCTCCGTATTGTTTTCAATACACACATATGTATATTGTTGCATATTATTCCCAGCCATCAAATTGTTTCTTTAATGGTTCAGGAAGAGAAACCCTGGTTTTCATCTCTATTCTGCTACATAGACGAGTTAAACAGGGAATTTTTCAGATGAGAACGTTATTTTGCTCTATATACCTAGTGCTTGGAATTTGACAACAAGACAGCATAAATGGATTTTCCATGTTCTTACCATGGTCAAAAGATTGATATGGCAGCATTGAAAAGATTAATGTATGGCTCCATTCACTCAATGGATTCAAGACCTGATTGTACTTGCTGCATATGAGTGGATTTCCTATGGACATAGACTTTATATGGGTAAATATGAAATATGGGACTCATTTAAACAAAATACAGTAGGTTAAAAATGTGACACCTATATAAACATAAACCAAGAGCAATAGCACTTAGATTTAGTGCTTTACAGCAGGGGTCCCCAACCTGTGGGCCACAGCCAGTACCAGCCATGGCCTATTTTAAATCAAGCTGCCTGAATGGCTTGCCAGTTTATGTGCATGCATGCGTAGCCCGATTCACACAAGTGGTGGGTAGTTGGTGCTGATGCTCACAGCCCCAGTTGACTCTCTTTTAAAAGTAATAAAAGAATAAATTAAGTAAGTCTGGAATGACCAGAGACTACTCTCATTGGGGCTAATGTTAATCACACACTGTATTGTGTTCATATTAGGAATTTCTGTGCCCTTTTGATATACAGATAGATATACTGTAGATAGTTGATATTAATAATCTGACCTTTTATTTCTTGTTTATCTCCCTGCTTTTCTGTTATTTTCAATCCCCTTTTGCCAACTAAATAAATAAAGAAACATCAAGTTGTATTTTTGCTAGCTGAATTGAGTGGTTTCTTTGCTTGCTGTGACCTGGTGGTAGGGATTGATTTGGAGTTTACTTGGTACAAATTAAATTGGAAATTATACACAATTTAATTTTACAACAATTTTAGGGAAAAATATTAGTTGGGCAAACTGACTTGTAAGTACAGCTAATAAGTATTTTTAACAAAGAAAAATACTTTTGCATGCTCTCTAGTAACTTGTTAGGGAAATCCACCACTAAACATCTGTAAAAGGTCCAGAGGGTGAAATCCTCCCTGTTTCCAAATATCTGTGGGGCTGTCAAGTTCTAGTAGCCTATCAGCCAATTATGAACAATGAGTCATCTTGCCACAGTGTAAGTACACTGCAATGCCAGTCTGATACTGCTCAATGTGGCTGAACAAATTGTCTGATAACAAATCACAGCTCCTATTTGAAGTTATTATTTTCTTCTCTGTCATTGTTCCTTCCTTTTTGTCCTTCCACTCAACTACCCTGCCTGCTGCTTTTGACTTTCAGGATACCTTTCCATGGCACTTACCTGAATATCAGGAAATACTGCAATATAAACAGTATTGTTCTGACAACTCCAATAAATCTGAACCCAACCGTTGTGTCAAAGGAAGAGGAAAAAGAACATACAAGGAGGCTGAACAACATCTGCATTCTGCCCATCTCATTCCAATTAAAAAAAAAAACTTTTGTGCAGCTAGTACCAACTATCCACTCTACATATTTATGGAAGTGAAGTTTTTAAAGAGGATGGGCTTTGGAACAAAAAGTAGAATGAAATGACTGCTGAGTTAAATAGGGCAGATGGCAAGTATCCAATTTGTTATTTCTCCCTAAGAACAACAGCCTCTCTATTTTAATTATTAACTGACACCCATCAGGGATGTCAGTTTCTCTCCAGAGAAAAGAGCATCTGGCTACTGTCTGAAAGCAAATAAGTGTCTCAGCAGTACTTGCAGTTAAGCACTGATGCAATATTATCTCATATAGATTGGCTGCCACCATTATGATCACATTAAGTTTCCAGGGGAAAAAGAAAGGAAGTTTTACAGGGAAATAAAACAGCTTTGAACAGTGTCAAAATAAGTGAGTCCATCTGAAGGTCAAGCAGAAAGCCTAACTTTTGAGTCAGAAAAAGTTGTGGGAAGATGGTACAGGTCAGGCAGGGGATGTATAAGATGTGCTGTCTGGGTTGGGGAAGACACACGAACGGGCAACACAGGTCAGGGGAGCATGCAGGGTGGTGATGGTGGCCTGGATCAGAAAGAATGCATGGAACCCTTCACTTTCTTCCCTTCCCTTCCCATCCCATCCCATAGCAGGTATGTGGCTCTATTGGTTGAGGAAGGAAAATGGATTGCAAAATTGACTGGGAAACTGTTAACGCATGTTGAAAATGAAGATCACATGATTGTAGCAGCAATCCTACAGTCCAACAGCAGCCACTAGCACTGAACAGTCCCAAATTCCATTCCCTGGGGAGTCAGGGGCTCCTGACTTTGTCCACATTCTGTAAGTTAGCTCATTTGAGGTATCTTGATTCAAAAATTGTTGCCCTATAGATATACTGTTTGCCTATTGAAAAGGTCATGATGAGAATTTTACTACTATATAGAGTCCTTTGAGATTTAACTGAAGCCAGACAGATTGTAGACTTTTGAGGGGACAATTCTATAATGGGAGATAGACACTAATTTGACATTTTGGATCTAAAGATGTTTCAAAAACATTACATTGTACTCAAAATAATTTTTCTGAAATATTATTCTTGGAAAGAATTTCAGCAAGCTGAGTAAGAACTGATAGGGGGAAATGTAGAAGAATTTCTTTGTCTGACAGGAGACTCATCTCAAATCATGAGTGAATATTCATCAGACTGAACAGTCTCACTCACCCAAAGGAATTAATACAGTGATAGTCATGATATATTATCACTTTTAAAAATATTTTTATTGCAAATAGCAGTATTATCATTAATGCTAATTTTAAAAATGTAAAATTATATGGAATAACATCTAGCCATTGGCAAAATTATGTCTGCCAGCAGAACAGATTCCTCAATCTCTTCTGCATTTCTGTTTGGGAGAGACAGGATTTGCCAGCAAGTTACCCTGACACGGGCAATTATAGAGTTCAAATATCTCTCTGATAATGAACTCTGAAGTGTCTTACCGTAGATAACCCATTCTCTCCATTATCTTTAGTCCCTCATCTTTTAAATGTGAATGATAATGGAATATAAGCTACACTAACTTTAGAATTAATCATGTAATACAGTTGTGGCAGAATTTGTAATGGATATTTTTCAGTTTTGAGTCTAAGAAACCTTGGAAAGTAGCAATTCACCAAAATTCCCTTTGTTGTTGCTGATATAATCTATCTGGATTGGAAATGGCATATGGATTGAATTGATATTTTTCTCTACTACCTCTTTAGAAAGAAGCAACAGTAAAGTCTTTACAGGTAGTTTTTGTTTAGTGGCCATAATTGGGACCAGCCACTTAGTCATTAAGTGAAGCAATCACTAGGTGAACTGTGCTTACCATCTTATTTCAGTTTTCCTTTGCTTTAGAGGTTGTAAATTTGAAGAATTATCACTGAGTTACTTTTTCATCACTATTGTAACTAAACTGTTGTTAATTGAGGCAATTGTTAAATGAGGACTCTTTTTTATTATGAAGCCATTGGTCTGGGTTACTTTTGCCTAGATTTTAATTAACGAATTCTATTTAATAGACAAACTAATTTTAATAGACAAACTAATTAGAGATTGGACTCATAGTTATCTACCTGTAAGTCTGAAATAAATATTGTCACTTGGCAGATCACTTACAAAAGAAAAACATTAGGAATAATTGTAAAATAATGTTTGTTGGTAATAGCCTGAGAAGAATTAATATGAGGTGGAAAACCATATTTTGAAATGTTTATTTCATTCAGTTTTGCTGTGAGTTGGAAGACTCTGAGCATTTTATGGGGGTCTTGTAGAGTTACCAAGGAGGTTTTTGAACTCTCAAAGAAATATGCACTGCAGTATCCTTTGTCTGTTGCTTTTTTTAGCTAGACCAGACTGCTCCCCCACCTGCCTCCCCTCCCGGTAGGGGATAAGGAACTGAATTTCAACTGGGCTGGAATTTGGCTGCTTATGAGATAACAGACCTGTAATTGCTAATTTGCATCATTGTTACAGGAGCTGTGTTGTTTGTTTGTTTGTTTCTGAGTGCAATGCAGTTCAAGATACTGGATACCTTTGGAATCTGACCATCCAAGTACGTACAGAGAGAGTTGCATACTAAGATATTTGATGTGGTGGATGCAGATACATGCATTCTCTTCTATAGAATTGCTTGATTGCAGAGGAGGAGAATAGCCTCTTCCCTATGGTTTTGTAAAAATATGGTTATTCTGGAAGACTGAGGGCCTCCAGAGTCTGGCAGAGGCAGTTTTTGCCCTCCCAAAGGTTCGAGGAAAGCCTCCAGAGCCTGGGGAAGGTGAATACAGCCCTCCTTCCCGTGCAGGAAGCTGACTAGGCCATGCCTACCAAGACCACACCCACCCAGCAACCGGGCAGAGAACCCGTTGCTGAAATTTTTGAAGCTCACCCCTGACCAACCATACATCATACTGCAACATTGTACTTCCAGAAGCTATCCTCAGTTTATCGCTCAGGCAGGATGGATTGTTTCATTTCAGAAAAGATTCCTCTCTGTATTCACTAAAAATATTTTTATACTAGTACAAAAAACAGACACATATCATCCTTATGTTCTTACCTGCCTTTTTAGGTATTGAAAATACACATTCTGGTTTTATGAGACAGTTGGCCAATTTCTTAATTTTATTCCTTTAAAATAGTTATAAAAGGCCTCAAGTGCAGAAAATCCCTCAGCTGAAACTTATGTCGTCAGTGAGACAAATTTGCAAAAGTTAGATCAAGTGCTTGAATAAGAGTAACGTTAGAACTTTGAAACTTCCCTTAAGAAGACATCATGGGATGTCTCTACTTGACAGTGACCATTCCTCCTGACCAACAGGAGACCTAGATAGTTTCTTGGTTTAGAAATGTTCATTTCAAGAAAGACCCTGATATTCCTTATGGTGAAGACCTTTTTGTGTATAAAATCTTACTTAAGATTAGAAAGTATTGACTTTGCCCTGGTTTCTTACTAGTTTGCAAAGCACAATTCTGAAAGCTTAGAAATACAATAATAAGTTATTTGTTGGAAATAACTGACTGCATTTGTTTGATGCTTTTATTCATGATTAATTCATACCTTCTTACTCGGTCTGATAATAACATCACTTTGTAAATTAATCACATGTGCCAAGTCTAAATAATGCACCATTCTGAAATGTGATTCACGTTGCGGTTTAGTGTGTTGTGTGAACACAGCCAAAAGTAGTTTGTTTCATGTTGTCTTAGTATGTTGTGTGAATTCAGTCATATTTTCTTTACTCTTTTCTGTTGAAACCTTGACTCTGCTTTTAAACTTCAAATGTTCCCTTTCCTCTCTGAGTCTTATAAGCAAGCCTTGGCCTGCTTTTTAACTCTGCTGTGGATTGCTGTTCTTCTGTTTTATGAAACTGGTTATCAGCCTGCTTGTTAAAAAACCCAGAGCAGTGTACCACTTTCCTTTTCTTCAACACAGGCAGCAAGTGTTATTTCCAGAAGCTAACTTCATTTGCCCCACTTCATTTCATCTCACTCATTTGCTAGGCCTTATTGTGAGGCTGGTCCATAGACACCTATAGTAGCAGGAAAAAAAATAGAAGCTTGTCACTCAATAAGAATCTCATAAACATATTAGCAGATTCCAACTGGGTGAAACTATTTCAAATTTGATGCAATGTCAGACACTGTATTGATTGTTCACAAAACACTTTGTCCATTTAAAATGTAGAAAAGTTTATTTGATTTATTTACAAAGGCAATATGAAATTAGAGACAAGCTTTTGCTGAAAATCTCACTGTATATTCATATGCTCTCTCTCTCAGTGTAAGAGAGAGTGTGTCATATCCTGAATAAGGTCATCCGCTTAGGTTTGGCAGTTTGGAACTGTCACAGTGAGTGGGATGAATTGCCCAGAATAACAAGCGTGTGCGTGCGCGCACGCGCGCGCACACACACACACACGCACACACGCACACACACGCACACCACTGTGATTGTTAAGGGTTTCTGCCATCTGCAGGAGACACCTCTGAACAAATTCAGGCAAAATTCCACAGTTTCTTTTCTCCATATGTTATCTCCACCTTCCAAATGGTACATTGATTTTATAGATATGTAACTGCTGTTAGTTTCTGCTGGTGAATGTTGATCTTCTCTTGGCATTTCTTTTAGAAGAGGTAGAAGTGTAAAGAAAATGAAAAAAAAGAAGATGATAAAGGACAAGCATGTAGGACATTAACCAAGAATTTTGTGTTTTATATGGTTATTTAGAGTACTCATTGTTTTTACAATGATTCTATGTAATTCACAGTAACATGGCCTTATAAAAAGCTTGGTATATTTAATTTTGTTTGGCGTTGGTTGTTATTTTATTTTGATGTGTCTCTTCCAGATTGTTGGCAGTGATATCTCCCAGATTTGTTCCATTGATTAAATGAGGATAAAAAAAAACATTATAGCATAGTAGAGCTAACATTTTCTTACACTAAAAACTTTTCCCTCCTGCTGTCATTAGAGTTAAATTATATTTTCAGATCAAAAATCTCTTATTTAAATAAACTTTATTCCACTCTTGTATGGAAAGTAATACCGTATACAATGGGGATCAAATTATTTAAAATTTCTGTTTACAAAAGATATAGGCAATGCTCCATACAAACTACAATTTCAGCAACACCAATCAGCAGATTATACAGGAAAAGATGCTGGGAACTGTAGTGATCACCATTTGGAAAGCTATTTTCCCATCCTTTTTTTTAATAAATCACAAACTGAGACTGTAGCATAAAATGCTGAATACAGTCCATGAGGCTTTCACGAAGAAAGAGACGATTGACATATTATCTAGGGCAGGGGTGTCAAACTCAATTTCACTGAGGACTGTATCCAGGTTGTGCTTGACTGTGGTGGGCGTGGCCAAGGTGGCTGTGACCAGTTTGATGTCACTCATGTCAGGGGCGCCTGTGGTGACCCAAGCGCTCTTCCAGCGAAACAGGGGTCTTGAGCTACTTTTCGGCTGTGACAGCTTTCTGCAACCTTCTTCCAGTAAAAAAGGAGCTTGGGAGTGCCGCTGCTGGCCCTCATGATCTCCATTTTCAGCTGTGATGACCTGCTGCAATACTCTGCCAGCAAAAATGGAGCTTGGGAACATCTCCTGCGGCTGTAACGAGCACCATTTTTTGCTGTGATAGCTTCCCGCAACCTTCTGCCAGCAAAAACAGAACTCAGGAGGGCTGCACACAGCCCTCCTGAGCTCTGTTTTTGCTGGCAGAGGCCCTGTGGGATGGTCCTTCATTGTTTCCAGGGTGGCCCAGTGGGGCATATCTAAGTACCCCACAGGCCAGATCTGGCCCCTGGGCCTTGAGTTTGACACCCCGATCTATCTAGGGATCAGAGGGCAGGACAAAAAGTAATGGATTGAAGCTTGTCCAAGAGAGATACAACTTAGAATTAAGGACAATTTTTCTGATAGTAAGAACAATTAATTAATGAAATTGCTTGCCTCCTATGGTTTTGGGTGCTCCATCACTGGCAATTTTCAAAAATAGACTGGACAACCATTTGACTGGGATGGTATTACACTCATGCCTTAAGAAGAGGCTTGGACTAGAAGACCTTTGAGGTCCCTTCCAGCCCTATGATTCTATGATCTGTGATTTACGTTGTAGTTTGTACCTTAGTTGCAAGAGTGATAATAGAGTTGGATCAATGGATCTGGAATATGAATCAGGTTACAGTTGGAGTAGTTGCTCAATTAGAAGGGTGTTATCTTGAGCAGTATTTTTGAAATGTGGCAACTTTAAGATGTGTGGACTTCAACTCCCAGAATTCCATAACCAGCTTGAAGTTAACTCTAGTTTTTGTACATGCTGAATAGTTACATTCACCCTATCAACTTATACTTGCAGTTCCAGATCCAATACATTATTATTTAGATAACAGGAGAGATCCAAAAGTGCTTTTCCAAAAGGCAACTAGACTTTCTTGCCCCCCCCGAAAACATTTTACTTCTCATCCAGAAGATTCTTGGATGAGAAGTGAATTTTTTTTGGGGGAAAAGCCCCTTTTGGGCAACCATGATCTGGATGATTGAGACTTTTGATAGACGTAATGAGAGAGGGAGGGAGGGAGGGAGAGAGAATATGTGCCTCTTTGCTTTTTGGAGTTCTTCATTATCCAACTCATCTTCAATGTGGAAGCAACCTTGTTGCTTTAAAGCAGTAGTGTCAAACTCAAGGCCTGCGGGCTGGATCCGGCTCATGGGGTGGTTAGATCCAGCCCATGGGGCCATCCTAGAAACAGTGAAGGATCAGCCCTTGGTGCCTCTGCTGATGAAAATGGAACTCAGGAGGGCTGCATGCATTCCCCCCCCCCTTAATGCCATTTTTGCTGGCAGAGGGCTGCAGTAGGCTGTCACAGTCGAAAATGGGGCCCAGGGAGGCTGCACATGTCCCCCCAGGCTCCGTTTTTGCTGGTAGAGGGTTAGCAAAACAAACTAAAAACAAAACAAGAGGAGAAATATTTCCCCTTTTGCATTTGTGTATCCAAGAAGGGATAGCTAAGGAGAAAGGGAAAGAGGGGAAAAAAGAAAAAGAAGGGGAGATGGGAAGAGAGCAAGGAAGGAAAAAGAAGGAAAGAGGGGAAGGAAGAAGAAAGGAGAATGAAGAGGGAAGGAAAAAGAAGAAAAGGAAGGAAGGAAAGGAAGAAAGAAAATTATAAAGAGAGGGGGGAAGATCTGAGGGCAGTCCTGCCTTAGCACTTGGCAACTGCAGGTGTCTCTGACATGAGTGACATTGAGCTGGCCATGCCCACCCTGACCACACACCCCTGGCCCCCCAGGTCAAAAATAACCCTGATGCAGCTGTCAATAAAATTGAATTTGACACCCCTGCTTTAGAGTGAATAGGATGTGATATCTTCTTTCTACCTCTCCTTCTCTTCCAAGTCTACATATTTACTCTGATCAACAGAGGAAATTGAAAACAAACAAACAAATAAACAAAAAGCAGCTGGTACAGTAATGCCACCATATAAATCTATAGTAAGACATTTTGAGTGTTGTGGACAGATGTGATTACTATACTGGGGAAAAAATGCAGAGCTGGAAAAGGTGCCAAAAAAGGAGGAAAGCAATTAAGATGTTTACATGGTTGTAGTAGCTGCCTTGTGAGGAAAAAGTACAGCTCTGGGATTTCTTAGCTTAGAGCAAAGGCAGATAAAACAAGATGTGATAGAAATAAAAAAATCAAATATAAAAGGAAAAATAAGATAAATTTTTTTTTCTCCTTTTGAACTGGAGTCATACAACTTGTATGTATATTGCTTGATTTTGACAAATACTTCTCTTGAACTTAACCATAATATTCAAGCTTAACTATATAATACCCCAAAGAAAGTATTGTATGGAAAACTTTTCACTGAGATTTAGGAATGTTTCAAATTTGTAATAGCTAACTTGGCATAAAGCCCTGAACTGGGAACTGGGAAATCTGAATTCTAACCCTGCTTATGGACATCGCCTAAGCTGTGTGACTTTGGGCCAATCTTTCTCTCTCAGCCCTAGGAAGAAGGCAGTGGCAAACCCCTTCTGAAAATGTGCCAAGAAAACCATGTGTTTGGTTTGTCCATTAAGATAGACTCAAGGATTCTCAAAAAATAAAATAAAATCAAAAATCAAAAGTAAGTTCTAAACTGAATATAAAATAATGAAGGATGTGTGTATATATGAATAACATGCCATGAGTATAGTGGCCCAACGTGTGAAGGAGCGATGTAAATTCCTTCCACAGAGCCGTGGTGGCGCAAAAGTTAGAATGCAGTTCTGCAGGCTAACTCCTCCTCACTCCAAGAGTTCGATTCTGACTGGCTCAAGATTGACTCAGCCCTCCATCCTTCCGAGGTCGGTAAAATGAGAACCCAGATTATTGGGGGAAATAGGCTGACTCTGTAGACCATTTCAGAGAGGGCTGTAAAGTATTGGGAAGCAGTATATGTCTACAATAAGTATATTGACCCTTAGAGAACAAACCTTTATCCTCACCCTACACCCAAGCTACAGATATTTGCCACTATTGGATAAGTCTAAGTGCTATTGCTATTGCTACATGTCCTTAAAGAGTTAATATCCTACAGAGTCAGCTCACCTCTGCAGATTTAATTTATAAGCTAAATAAATTTAACTCTCTTTCAGACCTTGCCTGTATTCGTTTTTAGTTTCTGAATGCGGGTATCTTATGGCAATAAAAACAGCCCTATATAAAAGTTTAGCTGCAATTTGATTTTGACCTAGAGCTTTTGGTTTATTTGGTCTCCAAAATCTGTATTGATTTCTCACATTGTTTTGTTTTCTGCTATCATATTTAGTGAACTTTCCAGGATTTTTCAGACTAAACCTGGCTAGTGTAGGAAACTTTTCTGTCACAGTAAGGTTGTATGTGTTTTGGGGAAGCAAGACACATAGAGAAATAATTTAGGGAAATATTGCATAAGGAGCCAATTCTGAAGTACTTGTGATTTGGGGGCATCCTCCTGAAATACAGCAAAGAGCATTAACAGAAGGGCTCCGAAGAAAAAAGAGAGACAGAGAAAAAAGGCCTCTCTTAGATGATGGAATACATGCCAAGATGTGCTTGTTTGTATTCACAAGGCAGGTTGCTCAGTTTGATTCTCTTCTAAGTAGGTTTTGACTAGCAGGCACTGGAAAGGTAACTATATTTGGAGTAAGCAGACAAGGCAATGAGTTGGAACCATGGAGAATTTATTGGCAAAGAGGTGACGTTAAAATCTAATTGCTTCCACTTTACTCTCAGTGTGAAAAAAAAGTGATGGGTCAGTCAGGAGAAGGACAGTAATGAAAATATGACAGTTTTATAATACAGTTCTGCTTTGCAACGTGCAAGCATTTTCTTTTTGCTTTTTGGAACTGTTCAAACTGTCAGTCCTCTTTCAATCCAGGGCGCAAACTGGGTTCATGCATGAGTGCCAGTAATATAAATAAAATTGTGTGTATTAATTGTCTTGGAATTTACGCCCTGTTAGTTGGTGAGCTGCTTTAAATATCTCTTTTGGGAGGTGGGGGTGGGAAATCATCGCTAATGGAGCATGATTTCTTGGGAGATAAGTGGGTTCATTGTATTGCTGTACCTAAAATGAGCCTAAGAAATGAAGCAGCAAGGTCTACTCAAACTGAGTTTTTTCAAATTTCCTTTAAAGGACAGGTAAACTTTCCTTCAAGGCTCTTATAGGCAATGGAACAATTTAACAAATGTTATGCATGTGATTTTCACTACACTGAGCAATTGGAATGCTATTCATTTAGGAGAAAAAGAGCTTACGTGAGTGTCTATTGCATCCTTCTCATTTCACTGAGTGCCAGTTAAATAGCACTCTATATGTTGCACTTTGTATATATCAGACAAAACTTTTTGATGCAATACTGGATGGATTACGGCAAAGAGAAAAATTTGCATTTCATAAAGATCCGAACCTGTGCTTTCCATTAAATTTTGCACTGTCTTGAAAGACAGATGAGTAGGTTTATGGGTGTTTCTAAGATCACAGTGTATTTCCTTTTGTTCTCTTAGTTAAATTCACAGTAACGTATCTTGTGCATTTTGATGTAATTATCTGTGCTTTCACATTATTATACATAGATTTCCCCTTTTTATTTTATTTTTAAGTTCAACATGGCCTCTGTTCTGTCATTGAAGTTTTTTTTCCAGAATCATAAAATGATATGATTAACAATAAAAAAAGCCCAGGAGAACAATTTTGCTTTATATTCTTTTCAGAGTATCTATATAATAATGGGTACAACATAACAGGATATAGCCATAAGCCGAATGGTTGAAAGAAAGTGTTTATCTTGATAAGACTATGAACTATTTTTACTTCATTCCAGAGTGCTGTAATTGGAGTGGGGATAGAGGGAGAGGCTACTTTGTTTAGTGCCTTTTACAAATACAAAGACTGTTTGCAAATACATCAGTGAAGAAAAAATAATGTTGCAACAATCTTCTTGATTATGCAGGTCTGTAAGACAAATGAAAGCTCAAGTAAGATTTACAAGCATAATTGTACTTTCAGTTAGCAGTTGCTTCACTTAGTGACCATAATTTCTTATCCTGGTTATAATTGCTAAATGAGGAGCTCCTGGTCCATTGGTAAAATATGTCTATGCTGCCCATTGGTTGCTATCTAAAGAACATACCAAAGGTGGTATTCAGCCAGTTCTGACAGGTTCTGGAGAAATTTTGAGTAGTTCGGAGAACCGGCGAAATGGCTGGCCCCGCCCTCGCGCCCTCCCAGCCTTCCATCTGATCTTCTTTTGTTTCCCTGAATAGGAGAATGGAGCTGGAAAGCAGGTTAGTGGAGTGGGGAGGGAATGGGGATTTTGCAGTATCCTTCCCCTGCCACGCCCACAAAGCCATGCCCACAGGGCTGGTAGTAAAAAAAAAAATGAATACCACCACTGGAACATACTGCTAAAGATGTGTTTACGTCCTCATGTATTAAACATGACCAAAATAACCAAACCATCAAATCTTAAGTATAGTAACTTAGAATATGCCCTACTGAGTTCATTGGGGTTCATTTCCAAGCACATTGCTTTAGTTGGAGATCTCTGACTCTTTTGTGTGTCAGTGCCAACTATGTAAGTGATTATGAATTCCACATGTACTTTCATTAGGGATGCAATAAAATCCTTTTGCAGGAACCTGGGAGTGAAAACTATCTGGGAGAGCATGCTGGTCATGTCCCTTGGTGAAGGTTGACAGGAAATGAAACTGTAATCATTTCTAAGTCACTGCAACTGGTGTCCCCTTAGTGTAGCTGCTGCTTGCTACCCTCTGTATTGGTCTTTTCTCTTGAACAAACTCCAAGTAATCTCACTGCAGACCATGTGGTTTCATAAATGAAATTTTAGGCAGTCTAGCAAGTCTTTCTCTGATTGCATGGTTGTGTCAGAAGATTTTGAACTTCTGCCTCTCATGTTTTGTTACAAACTGCTGTTTTCTGCAAGCCAAGCCAAGAATCCACAGCTGACAGTGTTTATCTATTGTTCTCCCTGTTTTACTCTATAATCCCAGCTGTCTCAGTCTTTTCTAGGCATTCGAGAGATTTTACCAACATTATTGTATAAGAAAGGTTTAGTATGATTTGTCCTCTCTTGAGGTGTTATACTAGAAGGCAAATATGCCAGAGAATACTGCCCTGTTGGTAAAGAGGACAATCACTGAAAGATAAAATTAATTAGATGCAAACCCTTTAGAATTCCAGGAATATGCTGCAGTTTGTGGGTCAGAGATGAAAAACTCTCAAGGGTCTGTTGCTGAAGCCATTCCACCTTTGATCAATATAATCCGTGTTGTTATTCATACCATGATTTTAATTTTGCTTCTCAATAGTTTTATTGAATATAAGTTAGAGTTTACATAAAACAAGGTAGTTAGAGATTTCTAAATGCATAAAGGTGCAAAAACAAGGCTGGAAGGCATGAGCTGAGGGACTTTGCACAAAAGGAAGACTTAAAAAAAAAACATAGCGATTTGAAGGTTATTTGACATAATGAGGAAAAGCCTGATCTGAATTCATTATTAGCTTTTCTGTAACTGCCTTTAGTAAATGCCAGATGTTACTACCTGTGCTGTTACAATCTTTTTCTAACAGAAAGCCTTATAATACGATGGGACATATAGAGGATATATTTCTCAACTCCTTGACTATAGTTTGAAGCTTTAATTAGGAGAAGATGCAGGTTGAGCCAAGGTGGCGCAGTGGTTAAATGCAGCACTGCAGGCTACTGCTAGATCAGCAGGTCAGCGGTTCAAATCTCACCGGCTCAGGGTTGACTCAGCCTTCCATCCTTCCGAGGTGGGTAAAATGAGGACCCAGATTGTTGGGGGCAATATGCTGACTCTCTGTAAACCGCTTAGAGAGGCTGAAAAGCCTATGAAGCAGTATATAAGTCTACTGCTATTGCTATTACCAAGTAAACAATTCCGATGAAACAAGTGAGAAAGAAACATTATCATATCAATTGTATCTTAGTAGACACTATTATGTAGACATAATGGTTACCTCATGATATCATGGATAAATGAGTGGATCAGGTATAACCTAGGAATAACATCTAAGTAAAAGTAGACTACTTTCGGATCTCATATAACTATCAGTTGTCAAGTAAACCTTTGGGGGATTTGTCTGCCTATACATGCAAAACTGCTTCCCTATGTGATTTACTCTCATGTATAAAAAGTCTACTTATGCATTTATACAGATACATAGATTTACAACCTATTTTCCACAATACTCTACCACACACAAACACATGCATATAACTTTTCACAAAGACCATTCATTGAGTCATCTTGCTAGACTTCTGTATGCATTATTTACACTCTCAATACATCGGGGATATGGAAAGTAGCTTGGTGTTACGGTTATGGTATCAGGCTAGAAATCAGGAGACCATGAGTTCTAGTTCCACATTAGGCACAAAACCGGCTGGGTGACCTTGATCAGTCATTTTCTCTCCACTGTAGGAAGAGGTATTTTTGAAAAACCTTTCCAAGAAAACTGCAGAAAACTACAGGCAGTCTCCAAGAACTTGGGCATAGTTGTATAGAAGGAAAAAAAATGCAACAACACTTTGCCAAATCCATTCATGTATACACATCTAAAGACATGTTTATTCATATTTATGTATCTTCTGCCATTCCAATGACCCACTTCTTTTATACAGTTGCATAACTGATAGGTAGATATATTTATTCCTTTACTATGCTTTGATATGATTCCAGAAAATCAAACTCTTCTTAAGTTCTTAAGGATAGGCAAATCTCTTAATTGCACTAAATGTGAGAGGCATGAGATTTTGGAGAAACAGAGGATTTCTATAGCACTAACAACATCATTGTCTGGAAATCTTGAAATACACAGCAACAATTAACATAGCACTTTTTGATCAGATATATTATCTCTTCTGTCTCTCTCATTCCTATAATTTATCTTATGACATGGTTCCACTCCTGGGAAGGACTTCACAAAGTCATTGAAACCTAATCAAGAAAGTTGACAATTTAGAAGTTCTGGTTAAATGCCTTAGAGGCTGGTGGAAAGCATACTGCTGTCCCTTGTGTTCTGTTTATGCATTTTTGTTAATTGTGTTACTTTCAGCAATACACTCTTTACTTTAAAATCTGAAGCAACAAGTATAGCTTTACCTCTTGAGGCCTTCTTCCAGGAGATTCCAGCTCTTCTCAGTTTTATTTTGAGCATGAAGGACAGGCACAGTCTCCTGGTTTTATATGCTGCAAAAGTAATTATACAACAGCAGTGTGATTGGTTTTGAGACCTGCGGGCTAAAGCTCACATTGTTTGATTGTTTTGAGATAGACATTTTCAGTCAACTATGAAATCAAGGCACTGATCAAGAAACTATCATAAAGGAATGGACTTCTTTATTCTTTGACATTCGTTCTGCATTACCGGTCTTCCAGATTTGTATTCATCCACAAAGTTTATATATAAAGTCCAGGAGTGTCAACATATAAATCCTTAGGTATGTGCCAATGACCCACCACTCCAGAGAGTTCATTGACAGTGATATCCTGATGGGTGTCTGTTGTAAAATAATTGGAAACATTTTTCTTAAAGAGTGAGGGGGTTAAAATTCATCCATCCATTTCATGCTGTCAAGGTTCTCACTAGTGCATGTTTTAAAACATTTGACATTGCATACTTCTTTGCTTTCAAAAGTCATTAACTATATTTATTGTTCACTTAAACAACAAATACTGATCACTATCAGTATGTGATAGACAGAATGTGTCTTTCTACTATCTAATGTCTGGTCTCTCACTTGCCCTGTGAGCAGTGCTAACACCAGTGCTGCAAAATGCACACCATCTCACTGCAAAAAATCAACTAACTAATTTACAGCATAGCTGCAGTTATAACAATACTTTGAACACAAAATTAACAAAAAACAAAAAAAGCCAAAATGCACCACCAAAATGAAAGAACATGTTGTAAAATAAGAATAGCTTGCAAGCAAGCTATAATAGGTGAAAGAAATGAAATTGAAGAACAGGAAGAATAATTGATCAAGAAAGATAATCTGGAAACAAGGAAGATGAAGGAAGAACTGGGAATAATAATGCAATAAATAATAACCATAGCCAAGAAGATTAAGAGATATGAAGCAAATTGCACACTATAGGCAAAATCTCCAACTAATCAATCAAAAATGCTCCTATCAGAACAACAGAGAGGCTGCAATAAACCAGCCAATAACTTACAAGAAACAGTACAGTTTTGGGCACAGCTGTGGGACAGCCCAACCCTCCAAAATACAACAAGCATGTAGCTTGGATAAGAAAGATAGAAAAAGGAAAAAAAGAAGCTGAAATAACTTGTAATAACAGCAAGATGATAGAAAATAGAGCAAGGAAGGTCAAGAATTGGTCAGCAGCAAGTGAAGGTAAACTAAATGGGTTTGGGGTGAAACATCTGACTCATCTATACCCATTCATTGACAAGCAGTTTAACAAGGTATGCAGTGAGGTGAAATTAAAGATTGCTTAACATCTGACAAAACCTACCTGATAATAAAAGATCCAACAAATGGACAGCATCAAGAAACTACATGCCACTACCTGCTTACCAACAACTTTTAAAATGCTAGTATGGTGGCTGATACATTCCTACAGCATCTACATGCAAACAAGCTTTTTCCCATCTGAGCAAAAAGAAAACCACCCATTAAACAGAGGCCCAAAAGATCAGCTCTTAACTGACAAATTGATTTTGGAAAACTGCAAGAAAGGGAAAATCAACATGAATGTTGCTTGGATTGAGTACAAGAATACATTTGATTCCCTGCCAAATGATGGGATGATCAAGGGCCCAGAAACAACAGATTTCAGTAGAAACTTCCAAAGCATTGTGCAAAGATCAAAGGCACAGTGGGAAGCCCAGTTGGTAGTCAATGGTGATAAAGTGGAAGAAGTTAATATCAGGACAGAAATCTTTCAAGGAGAATCGCTATCATATTGCTGTTTGTTTTTGCGCTGATTCCTCTGTTAATATGTCAGGCCGTGGCTGAACAAGACAGACCATGACTATCAAGCTTCAAAAACCAGTCTATCCCAATTCCTTTACATGGATGATCCGAAGCTGTACACAAAAATACCATCTGGAATAGAATAGCTGGTCAACACTGTCTGTATAGTGCAAGATATTGCATTTGAGTTTTGACTGGAGAAATGTGCTATCCTTACCAGCAGGGGGGAAATAATGAAACTGAACAAATCAAGAAGTGCTGTGAAATAACATTAAGAGTTTGGATGAAGACGATAGTTACAAATACATGGACAAGCTCACGACATCATGCACACTGAAGTCAAGAAGAAGGAGAATACATAGTGAATATATCATGAGAGTAAAGAAGATCTTAAAATCCAAATTCAGAGGAGGAAATACCATTAATACTAAGACCTGGACAATTCTAAATAGATACACAACCAAAACAGTGGACTGGATTCAATCAGAACCAGATGCCTTGGGTAGGAAGACCAGAAAAATAATGACAATGAATCATGCCCACAATACATGCAACAACATTGACAATCTGTATTTACTAAGGAGCATAGGTGGGCATGGAATGTTGCAAAAATTGGCATTGTAAGAATATCTGAAGGACAATGAAGATGTACGGAAGCTAGTATATACCATGAAAACTTGCCTGAAGAGCCCAAACTGACCTACAAGAAAGACCAAATGAAAAATAGAAAAGACACATGACTAGGTAAAGTATTATATCATCAGTACACAAAAAAACTAGCAGCCAAAGCAGATGAGAAGAACTAGCAGTAGTTATCAGAAAGAAAATTAAAGCAAGGAATAAAGGGGATAATTCTGGGTACAAAAACCCAAGCCTAAAGAACAAATATCTATAAAGCCAAAATTGAAAAGACAACAACAGACAGCAAACGCCACTCCTGCAAAAAAGCTGAAGAAACAGTGGACCACCTAATTAGCTGCTTCAAGAAGATTGTAAAGACTGATTACAAAAAACACATGATAAAGTAGCAACAATGGTGCATTGAAACAAATCAGCAAGAAATGCCATTCCTGCAAGCAAGAACTTATGGAACCAAAAAATAGACAAAGTAATAGAAAATGAAGACTCTGAAGCAGAGTCAGGCACTACTGCTGGTTCGCTCGTGTGCATGCTTCAGTGGTAGGTTCCTACCGGTTCGGACCGGTTCAGCCAAACCGGTAGTGGTTTGGTGGCCTGGGTCGCTGGAACTGGCAGTTGACCCTGCTGCACCCCAAATCGGTTCTTTGCATGGCACCATAGATGCCACCATCTTGTTTTTTGCTTCTGCACATGAACAGAACAATTTTTATTGCATTGTGTATGCGCACATGGCACGTGGCACACATTAAGTGTGTGATGCCCACAAGCGAACCGACAGTAGTGACTGCCGGAATCCACTCCTGGCATGCTTGTTGTGTGTAGTGTGTGCATGCGCAGTACAATTAAAATTGTTCTGCGCATGCACAGAGCTGAAAAACAAGACACTGCCGATGGCATTGGTGCCAGTGTCTGGGAAACTGGTTTGGGGGTGTGGCAGGTCTGGGTCACTGCCAGTTCCAATGATCCAGGCCGCCAAACCACTACTGGTTTGCCCGAACTGGTAGGAACCCACTACCGCTCTGAAGTGCTCTGGGACTCTGGAATTCAAACAAGACAAGCACCTGCCACATAACACCTCAGATTTAATAATTATTGATAAGAAAGACAAAAAAGTCACGATAGTGAACATTGCAGTATCTGGTTGATAGCAGACATTAACCTGTCACTATTCACCCTTGAAATAGATTGTTTCTCAGTTAATATATAAACCTAATTTGGAAACTTTGTAGTGAGTTATGTTAAAAAAATATTGCAATATGTAAAATAGAGTCCAGTGATAAAAAAAGAATATGGGGATTAGTGTGGAAATGTTTATACAGTCCTATTTAAAGAAAAAGGAAGCAATGTTTATTAACTGTTATAAAACTAATTATTTTAAACAGAAAATGTTAGAGTAAAATTCTTTCGCTAGACATGAATCCACATATTTTCTCATTTTGGTTTCTGAGGCAGAAGGTATACCAAAGGAATTAATCTCTATCCTTTGTTCAAAGTTTTGAATATATTCTTTTTATTTCAGTTCTAGGCAAAGACCCAGGTTGCAGAAAAGTTGATAATGAAGGCCCACTGTGAGGTTATGAGCTGATTATCTAAAAGAATAAAGCTATATGTGGAGAGCATTCAGCATTCAGAATGGAAATATTAATATAAATAATAGCTACAGATGGATTTTTCCCCACTGCACGTTTCTTAAATGGCCTCTGATAGAACAAAACTTGCATTTGAAAAATCTCATAACAACCTTTTAAAGTAGAGAAAAATACTCATTGCAAAACTTTAATTGGTTGGCCTCTTAGTTTGGAATGATGTCACTCTGTGCACACTATATACAGTTTAAATGTCCGTCTTTTCATTTTGAAAATTTACAATCAAATTAGAACTTGGAGAAGGAAATGGCTATCAGTTGAAGGTGTTTCAGCCACAGTACCAATACCTGCTCATGTTTAGTCAAACTCAAATTCCAAGGAGTAGAAAAAGTAGCCATTACATTTTGAGCTTCCCTTTCTTTTCAAAACATTGTTTTATATTAAAGAAAGTTTATTCTTTATGGATAAAAGCCAAGCTTGGATATCCTTTTAGTGTGTTTTTCATAAAAGATGAAAGACACACTAAAAGGTGAAACAACTGGAAAGGCAAGGTAACTAAACTGTATCCTTTGCTTTTCTATAGTAGAATCCCTATTATCTTATCATTATGTTGGGGGCCTGAGTGCTGCTGGTATTGATCATTTCTCCCCCCCCCCACAGAATTGCTCACAAGTCTGATTGCTCCTCTATATCGATCATTTGTCTCAGAGTTATTATGCATCTTCGATTGCTTTAATAATACGACTCAAGTAATTCTGTGAGAATGAAATTGTTTACTTAAGATTTGCTTTTGTCTTAGCCTTTGTGTCAAATGAAGGCTGATATGCCTGGAGTTAAGTCATTTCTATACATTTAATAACAAATTGTAGGAGCAATTAATAATGTTTTGGTAGGTTTCCATGGCTAATAAATTGGATTTTTTGTTCTGTTTTAAATAAAGGCATTGAAGAATAAATATTTTCAGTATTCTGCATCAATTTACAGTTTTGTACCCTATTATAGGCAGAATAATTGTGTGTGTGTGTGTGTGTTGTGTGAGTAGTCCTCAACTTACAACAGTTCATTTAGTGACCGTTCAAAGATACAAAGTAGCCAAAATGACTCATGACCATTTTTCACACTTACAATCGTTGCAAGCATCTTCATGGACACATGATCAAAACTCAGATGCTTGACAACTGTCTCATATTTATGATGGTTGCAGTGTCCAGAGGTCATATGAACACCTTTTGTAACCTGATAAACAATGTCAATGGAGAAGCCATGTTCACTTAACAACCATGCTGCTAATTTACCAATTCAGTGATTCACTTAACAACTGTGGCAAGAAAAGTTGTAAACTGGGGCAAAACTCACTTAACTGTTCTGACCCAGCTCCCCAAACACGACAAACCCTCTGAAGTTAATTCAAACTTTCCTTTATTAGGAACGTCAGCAGCCCCGGCAAAAAGTTTCTCTTTCACCACAGGTTAACAAGTCTGTCTGGCAGAGCGATGAATAGTTGTCTGCCACATCTATTTATTTCTGTCCCCTGCCTTTTATCCCCACAGCTAGGGTGGCAGCATGGCTCTTCCTTTCCAAGGATCGGCCCACGGATTTCCATGCTCTCCTCTCCTCTGCCTTCTGCACATCCGCATGTCAGGCACTGGACCCAGCTGCTCCTCCTCTTCATCAAAAGCCACCTCCAGACCTGGGGGCTGTTGATTCTGCATCTGAGGGCTGATGGGCAGCCCAAGCTCTCTCTCTCTCTTTCTCTTTCTCCTTCTCTCTCTCTCTCTCTCTCCTCCCCCCTCCCCCCCCTCTCTCTCTTCCCCTCCCTCCATCCCTCCCTCCCTCCCTCTCTCTCTCTGCCAGCTCCATTCCCTGTTCCCCCTCAGAGCTCTCAGGTTGCCTTGATGCTGACCCTGACTCCCACACTTCCTGCCCATCTGATTTGGCTGCTGGAGTGGCTGATGGGCAACAAGCCACAACATTAAGAAATGTTTCACTTAGCAACAGATACTCTTGACTCAATTGTGATTGCAAGTAGACAGACACACAGACGTATACATACATACATATCACTGTTGGATTGCAAATATTTTTACTACCCGTTCGAGTATGCTCATGCACACGGTCATGTATGCGCACAACACTTCTGGGTATGTGCAGAAGCATCCGCGGGAGGGGGGGGGCTCCCACTGCCACTACTAGTGGTTCAGCTGAACCGGGCCAAACCGGGAGCAATCCACAACTGATACATATACAATTTGACCTGAAGATTGTTGTTTTAAATAAGAAGTTTTTTTCTTTGATTTTGTTTTCATAAATGAGAAGCATGCAAATTATAAATTGTTGTTTGGTGAAATCTGATAATATCTGGAAACATTGTTTCATTCCCTGATCAGAGAAATAGTTTTCCTATAGTACTGGGACAACTCTGTTGTTGTTACAATATTGAAGTAAAATCTTTGATTGAATCAGTTGGTTATCAGAGGAGTGTATGGAGTATTGCTAGTATTCTGAGTTGTGATTAAATTTGAAATGTATTTATAACTTTGTCGACAGGTAGACAGGTGGTGGAGATACATCATTACAGAGAACAGTGACTGGTGGGGGGATGGTACTTCTGAAAGTGGAGCATGAAGTATGCGTTTATATAAAATAAATTATTCAAAATGAAGTAAAAGGAATTATACCATAATCTTCATTAACCTCAGCCCCATTCATTTTCAGGTTTGGAGCATTCCCTCGCTAGTCATTTTGCTTTCCTGATAATATAATCATAATCATTATGGATCAAATGTCTGGTGTCCAAGCAAGCCAGACTGACATTTCATTGGCTAAGAATATAAAGGCTGAAGATTGTTTATGATGCCAAGTGAGTCCTAGGATGCAGTAAAATTCAAACTCATTTGAATATATGAAGTAGCTTCAATCAATCAACTCTTCATACAATGATCTTGTTGACTGGATCAAATCCTTTTATGACTAAATTTTGGAAGCCAATTGTAAATGAAATCGGTGTTAGACCTACAGGTAGTCCTCAACTTACAACCAATTTCTTAGTGAACATTTGAAGTTACAATTGATTATTTCCCTGCTGGTACTTACAATCCAATTCCAAAGTTTCAATAATTTCCCTCCCCCACCTCATGGTCATATCACTGCATTTTGCGTGATGAGCAGCTGGCCTGCAATAATGGCTTTTAGTTGTTTTCTGTGGTCATCTAACTACATTTGCCCAAAACCAGCATTTACTTCCACTTTTTGGGGAAAATACTTATAGTGAACAATGGATCCACTTAATAGCCTCCATGTTAATTTAATGACTGCAGCAAAAGAGGTAATAAAATCAGGTTGGTCGTGGGGTGATCTGTTTTATAACCATCATGACTTATGATGAGATGGACCAGCTTCATTACAATTGTAGGTCAAGGATTAGAGCCATGGTGGTGCAGTAGTTAGAATGCAGTTTTGCAGGCTTATTCTGTTGACTGCCAGCAGTTCAATTCTCACCAACTCATCTCACCAGCTGAGTAAAATGAGGACCCAGACTATACTGACTCTATAAACCTCTTAGAGAGGAATATAAAGCACTGTGAAGCTGTATATAAATCTGAGTCCTATTGCTATTGCTATTACCTGTATACCACAATGATTACTGAGCCTAGACTTTTGCAATGCTTCCTATAAAACTTCTTGATAAATTACCATTTCTCCAACTCTGAGTATGCAAATAATAACCAAACAAGTTAATTTATCCTTTTCTTCTGAGTAATTGGGCAACAAACAAATAGTGTAACTAATATAATGGTGTTCCCCTGAAGAGAGAAGCCCACAGGCAGATTCTTATCTGTGGGCACTGTGGTTGAAATCTCTTTTTTGGAGAAGTCCCATTACTCACTGAGCTCTGCAATTTCCCCAAGTGAAAAATTGTCTCTGATACCTGATTTTTAAAAAAAATCAAAACAAAGCCTCTTAATCAAAACATTCTCAGCTTTCATTAAGTAGCTTTTATATCCTTAGCCAGTGAAATGTCATCTGGCTTGCTTGGGTAGCAGGAATGCTGCCAAGTTGTGTGGCGAAGCTACTCTGGAGATCTGAATTTCTTTGCGCTTAAATTTTGATTCCTAATAAAAAGTCCCCACAAATGCTTTGGTATTCTTATTTCTTCAGATTGGCTTTTATGAAGCTTCAAAACCCAACTGGGATCAGAACTCCTTGTTAATACGTCTCTCATGTAGTATCTTCTAAAAATCTTCCCTGCCAAAGGACTTCAAAAAGGTTAGATGCAGATAGATGCAATTTTTCTGGGCTTTATTGCTACATACATACAAATCACACTATTCCATTTTGGGATAAGCAACATTATGCAAAATGCAGAAAAGGGATGAGAAGTAATAAGCCAAAGAAAATAAGGCATTTTAAAAAAGGAATATACCAAAATCTAGTTTTCACTAACATTATTACCAGATGTCTCTGTACATTTCAGCTCTTGCAAATTATTATTCTTACATCAGATCCATACTCTGCTTTATTCATTGCCATTTACTCCTTGAATTTTACACCTCAGTGTTTTGCGAATTTCTTCAAGCCTATCCAAACATGATGTTCTCAATCTTCCTGTTCTTGACTCTTGCTTTTCTTTTACAATTCCAACCTCATGTCTACCACCTCAACAAATTTCTTTTATATTAGTTACACATTTGTATTTAATCCATATGCATTAAGCATGAATCTTTTCTTCTGCTACCACATTCGCTTCTTAAATATTCCATTTTTGCTGCAGTCAACTTATGTTTATGTAACTTCTGAACATCTAAGCCTTATTTCCATATAATGAAGAAGGCAGAAGCATGCTCATACACAGCCACTTTTCTTTTCTTTTGAGAAATAATCATACCTTGCAAAAATTCGCGTACTGCCTATTTCCTTTCTGGGAGCATTTGAAGTTCTAAAATTTGACCATATATTTGATCAATTTTAATAAGTTTGCCAAAGTGCACAAATTCATCTACTTATTTTAGAGGGTTTTTTTTGCCATTTATGCTCCATATTTCCTATCAAACACAATCACCCTCCACTTTGATTTTCAGATTCATATTCCTTTTGGGAACATACAGTATAACCCCCTCCCTGGTGATTGTAAGCCGCCCTGAGTCCCCTCAGGGAAAAGGGCGGCCTATAAACCCTAATAAAATGAAAATGAAATGAAATGAAACATTACAAATCATTCAGGTTTTCATCTATCAGCATGGTATCTGTTTATAAAAATACATATACATTCAAATCCTTGACCAATACATGCTTAATGTCAGCGCAGCCATTAGTTACACATTTATTCATAAATAAACATGGGGAAATAACTAATTAGTCATAAATTCAGGAAATTAAACATTTAACAAAAAGGTATTTCTAAAGAATTTTGGAAATAAGTAATCCCTAGAAAACATGGAATTACGACCCAAAATGTATGAAAGAAAAATAATGGAAACATATTTAATTAATATATTGTTTTAAAACATTAAATGTAAATATTATAAAAATGGGGAAAAAAACAGAAATAATGAAAAAAAAGAGTGTGCATATTAGAACTCCCTGGGTAGAAATGTGCCATATTCTCTTCCCTACTCACCAACCCTGAGGCTGCAAATAGGAGAAAAATAAAGAGATAATAATGAAAAGACTTTATTTATAATTGATAAAGCCTATGGAATAACATTTCTGAGCGGACTGATATGGAATATCTCCCTTACGACAAGTTGTCTTTCCTTACACTGATTTTCAAGGATAAGCCATTTATTGTTGGATATAAAAAGAAATTATAATTCAATTTATATGCTCACCCTGTATGCTGAACATATATTAAGGAAAGCTGGATTGGAAGAAGATGAGCTTAGTTTTAAAATGGGAGAAAGAAACGTCAATAATAAGCATCAGAGGACAGGACAAGAAACAATGATTGGAAACTAACCAAAGAGAGAAGCAACCTGAAATTAAGGAGAAACTTCCTAACAGTGAGGACAACTTACCAGTGGAACAGCTTGCCTTCAGAAATGATGGGCATTCTATCACTGGAGATTTTGAAAAAGAGACTAGACAGTCACTTGTCTGAAATAGTATAGGTTTTCCTGCTTGAGCAGGGGGCTTGACTAGAAGACCTCAAAGGTCCCTTCCAGATTCTATTCTATTCTATTCTTTTGATACTATTCTGATAGCCCCAAATACAAATAATCTACAAGCTTTAGTAATAAAAGTTAAGGAACAAAGTGAAAAATGGAATTCAAATTAAACAACTCTACATTCATGAAAACAGACGGAACAGCCAGAATTGGCAATGAAAACAACATTGATATGAAAAGATAACTTCTGCTTTTTAGAATCAACCACCAACAGTAAAGGAACAAACAGTCAAGAAATACACCACAAACTAGCACTTGGTAGAGCGGTCATGAAGGCCTTGGAAGGACCTTGTGATGTAGCTGTACCTATGAAATTAGAATCACGCAACTTATGCCACTCCCTGTGACACTTTATGAAAGCAAAAGTTGGACCTTGAAGAAGCAGAATAGGAAGAGTATTGACATCTTTAAATGTTAGTGATGGCTTTCCGGACACAATTATGGACAGATAGAAAACAAACTGATGGGTCATCAAACAAATCAACTCAGAATTCTCATTTGAGGCACAAATGATCAGGTTCAAATGATCCTACTCTGGACATATTAAGTGAAGACCTAACTCTCTGGAAAAATCTCCAAGGGTGGAAGAAAAGAAGAGCATGATAGATGAACTCAGTTACAATGGTAATGCGCACCATTGGAAGATTTGAAAACCAGGTTAGGGGTAGATCTGAAGCAGATGGCCAGGCTGTGCCTGAAGGTGAGGTCAAAAGCATCATCAGCTTGGAACTGCTTGCTCTCACAAGAGACCTAAGTCCAGCTTCCCTTGAATTCCATTCACTCTTGTCTAGTATTGACTATTAATGGATCAGATTCTTGTGTGTAGATACCATGTAATAAACTTGAAGTGCTTTAAGTTAAACTTATTTTCCTAGTTACTTGCACCTGACAAGATCATCATGGAAAAAAATCTGTCTGTGTGGAGTAAAAAGGTTACTTGATGTCTCATAATAAATCGTTTATTCTTTGTTTTCTAGTCATGCAATATGTTTGGTGGAATTCTGTACTACTTTGAAAGATAGGTCTGGAAACGGCATAATTTTTCCCTTCACATTCCAAATGTGTTGTTGTTCTGGCTGCTTGTATTACGTTGTCCCAATCATCTCTCTGAAGAGATTCAGTGACAAAAGGATCAATAGATTGTAAAGACCTGAATCTAGATGGCCCATGATATGCAGTTTCTACAGATTCAATACAATCTGTCTGGAACAGGTCAAAAACTATTTAAACCTCTTTATGCTGTTGATAAGAGAGTGAACATTTTTTGCCTACTTTCTTGACCTTGGATGTGGTCCAAGGCTTTTTGGCAGGACACCAGCTCTCCAGTTACTCTTTAGTTATTTTAGCATTAGGAGTTGCCGTTAGTTTCCCATTTGCTTCAATCTTAGCCTGTTGTTCACTTAACTGCCCCTTGATCTCCCTGTATCTTCTCTCAATCTTTTCAGTCTTATCTCCAAGATCAGGAAAACATCTAATCAGTGAATTTAATATAACAAAAATGTTATATACTTTCAAATTGTTATTTTGAAAGAAATGATATTAGATGAAATGTATGGGACAATTATTGCTCTGTGTATATTTTCCATCTGAATTGTGGTCCCAGCTGAAGTTCCCACCTGGTAAAGAGGGCTAGATCATTTCTCACTTCCTAGTTCTTGTAGAGTCTCATTGGGAGCCAGGACTGGGTGGGAAGGGAAGAAGGACTGAATGTTCAATCTCTGCACCAGAGGACAGGAAAGAGAAGAAAAGAGCTACTTCTTAAGTTTATGAGGCACTTTTATATCTTCCTAAATTACCAAAAGTTAATTAAATTTTCAGCTTACCAGATTCCATCAAACAAAATCTGTAGGTTTTGTTTCTGTAGCTGATTGGCAAGAGAAAATAAATTGCATCTTAGCATATTGTCTTCTTGTGTTCTCTTCTAATGCTAAGCATTCCTTGCTTGGTTTGACTACATTCTTTGCCAGTCTCCATAAAGGCTTTATACCAAAAGTTACCATCAATCTGAGACAATATGATACTGGTCAGACATGATATAAATTGTAAAATCCAAGCAAACTAGAAACAGATTGAGGAATACCAGTGCACATCATGGTGCCATTCAGGTAGAAAGTGCCAAAACACAGATGTTGAGACATATGTTACTGTTGCTTTTCCTGACTTAGAATCAGAATCTTATTTATTTTTCTTTTGAAATTTAGAATAAAAATTGACTAGCTTGAAAAAAAACCCATCACCTTTTGTGTGAGCCTCCTGCATGAAGAATAAAGTCAAGAGCTATAAATCTTTCATAGATAGACCCAACAGGCATCCTTCTCTATCATACATTATTATTGGGACGAGATAAATAAAGCAGTCCTTGCTAATGCAGAAACGCATGGATAGAACATACTCTTCATCAGAGGCTTCTCAGCAAAAGACAAAGCTGGAAAGATATGAGAGATGTCATTGAAGTATTGGGTATAAAACTGTGCAGGCTACTTCTGCTGACTGCTGGCTGCGTGCAATTTGGCACTTCAAATCTCACCAGGCTCAAGTTTGAGTCAGCCTTTCAATCTTCGGATGTGAGTAAAATGAGGACCCAAATTGTTGGGGGCAATAGGCTGATTCTGTAAAACTACTTAGAGAGGGCTGTAAACACTGTAAGACGGTATATTAGTCCAAGTGCTATTGCTATTGCTATTGAATGGATCAATTCAGGTGACATTTAATTGTGAGCACAAAGGCATTTGAGCCTAGCATGATTCCCCCTCGATTTTTATATACTTTTTCTGCTCAATTCTTCTCCCAACTCCCCAGACTATATGTGTTCCTCCTATGTTATGTTTAAATGGGTATGTCAGTGTTTTTGGAGCTCTTGAGGCCAATATGCATATAAAATGTATCAAAATGAATTGCTACAGTATATCA
Source organism: Thamnophis sirtalis (assembly GCF_051295495.1). Taxonomy (NCBI): domain Eukaryota; kingdom Metazoa; phylum Chordata; class Lepidosauria; order Squamata; family Natricidae; genus Thamnophis; species Thamnophis sirtalis. The sequence continues at coordinate 52,292,141 of NW_028261386.1, forward strand.
GAAATGTTAATTTTGTCTGCAACTGCATTGTAATCCTTTGTCAAGAAATTGTAGTTCCTTGGCTGTTATCTTTCATAGTGTTCAAACACAAAAAAAAATTAACACTTTAAAAAAAACTAGTGAATGTGTTTAATGTGGCATGTAATACAGGAACAACTATTTAAAATCCTTAAAATTTATAGCTGTTTCATTCAAATGATAGGATGCTATCTTCTGGGAACAGAGTTAAAGATGTACAATCTAATCACAGACTGCCTTCTTTGTTATAAAGAGCTCATTCTAGCTGTACTTAATTGCAGTTGGAAAACAGCTTATTGGGGTTTCAAGAGTAGACAAGACATTTCAGTATTGTAGAAATATGGATAAACCCTTTGGTTTTCTGTCTGTCTGTCTAGAACTCCCAGTGGAATTCTGTTTAGAACAGGTGAGAAATTATGGCTCAGAGACAAAGCCAGTTATACAGTATTTTTGAAATCCCACAATTAAACCTTGCCATGTTGTTTTCAGGGTAGTATGATGTATTCACCTTGTTGATTCATTCCTATAGCTGGAATCAGCAACGTAAATGTATATTTATTATTTATAATATCTTTATTTTCATCCCCTTCATTTTATTCTGACCTAACAGCTGGGACAGATACTATAGAGTCAATCACTTAACTACAGGATTAAGTAGATATATGAAATGTAATGTTTTGGTCTAATACCTTAATTACAATATCACAATAAATATTTGTTTTGTAATTATCCCTGATTATATATGATGTATGTGCTTGTCAGTGATGTCTGTAAACTGTGGTAGGGTTGTCAAGCCTCAACTTTTTCTGTGCAACACAACATTTTGTTGGGATTGCAAGGAATGAAACTTGCAATGCAATATTATGAAATTGCTTCTGTCATTTTGATGAAAGTAATGAGATCCTGTAAATTCTGCTCTTTCCTTTGTACCTGTAGACAGAGTGGCTTACGATATTTAATTATAGAAACCTTATTGGGAATTTGAAAAATTAAATAAACATGTATGAAACTGAACATACATCTTCTTTTTAATATTGCTGCTTTCAAATTTCTAAAGCCCTGGCTAGCCCAGATTACCTTCATAAACAAGCAGCAAAATGCAATGGACCTGGGTGATGTAAGTTGAAGCAAGGGCTGATGGTAGCTGGACAGATGAGAAAAAATTGTTTTCATTATGAAGAAATTAAACACTTCTGCCTGGAGGTAGACACTAAATATTTGTATTTGAGAAATAAATAAGTTGGTTTTCATTCATATATCATTTCATCCTGATAAAAAAATGGCAGAATCCATTTTGAAAGGCTAAATGAAAAGTTAGTTAAAATTCAAAGCAACTAAATCTGGGCTGCAAATATCTGGATGATCTCTAAATCAGGGGTCCCCAATTTCCCAGTCCATGGACCAGCACCAGGCTGCAGCATGCCAGAAACTGGGCCGCACAAATAAGTGAAGCCCCATCCATGGGATGCAGGCAGCATGTGAAACCACACCTCTTCCAATCCATGAAAAAGCCTCCCTCCATGGAACTGGTCCCTGGTGTTCAAAAGATTAGGGACCGCTGCTCTAGATGATGGAAAGAACTGTGGAAAACTCCAGTTCTTTCCTTCCATATAATGGTGTAGATATTTTGCTGAACAGATTGGTAGCATTAATTGAGCAATAGAAAGCATTGTTGACTGAAATTACCCTTAGATTGCCTGTTGCATTGTTTTACTTTTAAAAAATTACACCTGGCTTTTATTTTATATTTTTATTGTTTTCTGCATTGTTTATTTTATTGTTGAAAGATTATTAAGACTGTTTTTACTGATAATCTGTAAACTGCTCTTGGCTACTCTGGGACAAAGAGCTCTATATAAATAAAAGAAAAATAATATTATTATTGCTGTTGTATCCATTTTGCCATTATCCAAATGTATATCTACTATAATTGGACAGAAAAATGCCTCATTTCCTCAGTAGGTCATGAACTTATTAGATATGTTAAAGTCCATCTTTGTCTCTCAACCTCTTCTAAGTTCCCGAGTGGTTGTGAAAACAGAAGAGACAGAAAGCTCATTCAGACTGCTTTGAGCTCAGTGGAAGGAAAGAGTAGCCATGTTAAAAACAAAAGCAACCCAAGTTGAATGACTCCTAAGCAAAATTCAGATGGGCATTTGCTTGAAAAATAAAATTGTGAAGGATGCACCTGTTATATGAGCCCTGTAGTAATGTTTTCGCAGCAACTTTTAGAAGATCAGTGGGAACAATTTTATGTAAGCGACACCTATATCACAGAAAAAAATTCTGTTTTTTAAAACTAAAGGTAGGGGATAACATATTAGAACTATTCTTCTCTTCTCTTCTCTTCTCTTCTCTTCTCTTCTCTTCTCTTCTCTTCTCTTCTCTTCTCTTCTCTTCTCGTCCCGTCCCGTCCCGTCCCTTCCCTTCCATTCCATTCCATTCCATTCCATTCCTGATTATCTCAAGCAACCAATTCTGTAAAACAATAAAAAACAATTACATGTAAATGACAGCTGAGAAAAAAAATTAATCATAGCCATCAATATAGTCAGGGAACAGGGCCCTTCAAAACCTCTGGGCCCCAATCCTGGGAACAAAGCAAGGCCTTCTAGAGGTTATATCATGGTCAGAGCCACCCTCAACTCTGAGGGGAAAATAGTTCCAGAGGGCAGGGCCTATAGAGAGAAGGCCCATCTCTTAATCATTGCTGAGAAAGTACAAATACTGCTTTCTATGCTGTTGTAGATATTTCTGATTGCATAGCTTTTACCATTCTCTCAAATAAGATAAAATTAAGATAATGACTATATTGTTGGCAAAAGAGCTTTAAAATGCCATTTTATATTGTTTCTGCTTCTTACCTGACAGAGATGTCTAGGATTTATGCAGAATATAGTTTCTGCCTCACTTTTCTGCATATCCTGTGACAAAAATGTTTGGCATATTGTTGGCAGTTAATCTGCATTAAACAACAGCAATACTCTAACTCACTGACTACATCCTTTTTTTAAAAAAAATTAAAAATATGCTTATACGGTGCAGTATTAATTAAAACAATGGAAGAAGCATAAGATCATTGTGTTCTCAAAGCACTCAGTTGCAAATTTCCCCCTCACCCTCACCCTTCCCACTCAAAACATAAAGGCAGGCTAGGAAAATGTGTTTAACCTTGAACATAAGACCTGCACACTGCTAGATAAAATGCTTGCCAGACTAGGGCATATTTCATCTGGCCAATCAACTCTGTGCAGCTGCTGTGTGTTGTTGACACAAGAGATTTTCATGGCAGGATATATGTGACATGTAACTAAGAGAAGTCCTAAGAAGCTCAGAATAAGGTATAAAATACGATACTCCAGTTCTCTTGTATTTATATTCCACCAAACCTACAAATCTACAAATAAATAAATAAATAAATCTACAATCTACAAACATGCTAACCAATGCCTTTAGAAAGTGTTAATGTTCCAGTTTCATGCCACTTTCCATTCTCCAATGGCTAACATTTGATTTTGCTTTCATGTGGAGAAAAGATTTTTAAAAATCCCCCTTATTTTGTGGAAATCTATCTTTACATCATTTCTCCAGGTTAGTTTGTTTATATTTAACTGTTATGATATCTGATCCTTATCTATATTCTATTATGTTTATTCCCTGCTATTCCATTAAGTTCCACTTCTTTCAGATATCAGTCCTTTAAAAGAGGAAAAATCCTTCATACTACACACCTACCGACATAATTTTAAGGGCTCAAGTTAGTTCTCAGAGATAGGTCATTGAATGTTAGGCTTAGATTGTTATTTTACATATGCTTTAGGTTTTTTTTTTGCCTTAATTCAAAGCAATTGAACCATATGTTCCCTATTCCACATTAGCTCTCTTTAATTTAAATCACATTATTACAATATTCAGGAATGGTTACTGGCAGTTTGTGGGCCCAAGCCAGTAGCTTATGTGATTCATTACAGACCATTAAAGTGTTTCAATCAAAATTTAATCAAAGCAGATTTTTTTAAAATATATTTCTTTATAAAGAACAAATGTGAATCTTATTTTTTTTTTTTTATTGAGATTTGTAGGCCGCCCTTTTCCCTGAGGGGACTCAGGGCGGCTCACATAAAATCGGGGAAGGGGAAATACAGACAATAACAAAGACACATATAATAAAAACAGTAACCAACATGCATTCATCATTCGGGAGGGGCAACTATCTTCATCCCCAGGCCTGACGGGCTAGCCAGTTCTTCAAGGCTGTGCGGAAGGCCTGGACGGTGGTGAGGGTACGAATCTCCACGGGGAGTTCGTTCCAAAGGGTCGGGGCGACTACTGAGAAGGCCCTCCTCCTTGTAGTTGCCAGCCGACACTGGCTGGCCGATGGAATACGGAGGAGGCCCAATCTGTGTGATCTTATTGGTCGCAGGGAGGTAATTGGCAGAAGGCGGTCTCTCAAGTATCCAGATCCACTACCATGTAGGGCTTTATGGGTGATTAACAGCACCTTATGTATATACATCTCCTAAATCAAAAACAGGTTTCCACAGGATACATGGAATATAGTTTTGTTCTTACTTCTAATGCACTGTGACTTATACTTCTGATACAAGAATCTAAGTAAAGACCAGCTGGATGATTAAATAAGAGCCTTATCTACCTCAGCATTTGGCTTTCCCATTAGGGCTTCCAGATACTTCTTAGCAAACTCTTGAGTAGAACATGAACTTATAGCTTTCTTGATTGTTGCCCTCCAACTAATGGTGTTCAAAAGAATGCTGACTCTAGACATGGTGATATCCTTATATTCTAACCTTTTCCTTTTAAAGCCAGTGAATTTGCTAGCCATTTCTATATCTTATAGTAGTAAAAAAATTTAAAAGCTATTTGAAAAAGTGTTCTCTTTTCTCTATCAATCAACTGCCATTTGCTTCATAATGAGAAGGGGGACATCTATTACTATATTCAGTTCCACAGTGAATCTCTAATTTGGTGTTCATGGCTAGTTGGACTGTTCTGGAAATTGAAGTCTACATATATTAAAGTTACCAACTTTGAGGAACACTGCTCAAACTAATTCTAATGTTGCCTTTGAAATGAAGGTGGAGTTGGCTGCTGCTTGTTTCTATTTTACAAGATCAACATTGAATTGTTTTTCATTCAGAATAAACAAAAGCTTTTCGAGGTCTGCCTGTATGATCAGGGCTTTGCAGCTTTCTGAGTCTTTGAATTCAGGCCTGTTGAAAGTATAGGACAAAACTCATGAGAATTGATAGGCATTGTCTAAATGACTTAACCTTGGAGCCATTGTGTAAAGACTGTCTAGAATATGTTTTAGGGAAGTGGGCCATACAGGTATCCATTTCTGTTACCTGCCATTGCTATTTAGATATCTTTTGATTGGAGGACGAAATTGAGCACTGCATGATTGGTAAATAAAGAGATTTTCTCTATACACCTGCAGCTCTTGGAATGATTTTTGTGATGTGGCTCTGCAGAGGTGAATGCATATTTGGAATGAATATGCAGATAATACTTTTGTATGATCCTGGCTGGCTTATAGAAAGTTGGATATATACAGAATGCTAAAAAAAAATCAGAGGAAGAGATGCTGGCAAGCAGGTGTTGTTGAAGCAATTAAAAAATAATGAGTAGGAAAGAAGTAAAGGGGAGGGAGAAGGAAAAATGATACTAATCACTTTTTAAAAGTTAAGGCAATTCATTGTATTTGGAACTTCAGGGTGTGCGTCAAAATCTGGCTTGCTAGGAAAGCATGGAGAGCAAAGGGGAGAGAAAGAGATTAAAGATGCAATGAGACAAAATGTAATTTGCCTGTCTTGGAAACTGAACCACCCACAAAAGAACTAAAACAATAACGGAATAATGAGCCACACAGGCATACAAGAGCATCAAAATAGCATCCAAGATGAACAGACTCAGTGCGTGTTCTCTCAGTTGCCACCAATAGATGCTCCTTCGCTTCAAAATTCTGCCAACCACAACTATCACATTGAGTAAGAAAGTAAACAGAAACTCGGTACCAAAGGAAATGTTCCTGAAAGGTTTCTTATTTGATGTTACATTACTCATCTGGTCAGTTTAATTGTAATGCTGGATAAATATTGTGTGTTGTTTAATTAGTAGATTTCAATTAAAGTATTAATTTTATTCCCTTTTGCTAATGAGAGGTGCACTTGAAACAAAATGTTATATAAAGATGCATCTATTTTGGGAATATAAATTATTGTGAGTGTAAAGATACTTTCATAATAACTTTGCTGAGACTATTTCAAGCCTACGCTGCAATCTGCCACTTCCTACCTCTTCCCCTGCTTCTAGCAGCAAATGCTCCTGTATCTTTTCAGTTTTTGGATCTTTTTTCACTTGTGTGGGGGAAATCTTTCTTAGCCATCAAGAAAGATCTGTAAAAGCGTTCCGCATATGAAATAAAATAAACCAGATGTCCTCACTTTTTATGTGGAGATCTACAATATATAAACTGTGGAACTGTCTCTCGCCAGACGTAGTAATGTGTCAGCGTTCCGATTGACAAACCCAACCAAAGGAAGCATGGCTGAGTCAATCCAATCTCTTAATGCAAAACTTTATTGAGTACATCATTTTGGCAAAAAAGAGGACACCCAAATGGTGGTGACCCATTCGAAGGGATGGTCAGAGAAAGCCAAACAGCCAGCGGCATGGGAGTATTCTGACCTAGGCTTCCCAAGAGCATGAAGCAAACTCCTTGTCCTGACAAAAACCCCTTTTTATTAATTTACTGTGAATTCAGCTCATTCACATCCAGCAAAGTCTTTCCAGGGAGGATTTACATTCACAGACCTTATCTGGCTTGGAGAGCTGACAGGCCGATATCTGCAAAACTTGGCAAGGAGTCTTGGAGAGTCACAAACCAATTAAGCAAACTTATTATCTCCTGCAAACTCCATTCCCCATTCATCATCCACCTGTGACCTTACTCCCAAGTCGACCCCTGTTCTTTGGCTGTTCCCTTTGTCTGGCAACTGTGCATGCGCACACTGGGAACAGGCTCCAGCTGTTCGTCTGTCTCATTGATGTCTGACTGAAGACAACTGATAACTGGCATATTGTTCTGGTCCCCTCTCTGCCTCTGATAGAGAGTCCTCATCAGAGCCTTTCCCAGACTCCAGGACTGGCCCATGTTCCTCCCCAACCACCTGTCCAAATCTGCTGCCAGCTCCACTGGCCGCTGGCGGGCCACAATAGGACTTAGTCAATCAGAATATTGACAGTAATGACCATTACCTTCATGATTGTTTTGAAGAGGAATGTGATGAAAGAGGAATGGGGCAAATGTGACCAAGTTTAAAAATGACAAAGGAGTCCTGGGTTCCTGAAGGCTGTCTGGCTACCTCTGGAAGAGCTGTGAAGGGAAGGAGAAGATGTCCAGGAGAAGATGTCTGGGGTGAAATATAAAGGAGAGCAGATGGCTCCAGCAAAAAAGGCCCTGCCTGCAGGATAGGTGGTTTTTGGAAACGAGACAGTGGTGACCCGTTCGAAGGGATGGGTTATACCTGACATCCCAGAAATGTTTTCCTCTAATCTGGTTGCTGGGCTATACTAATGAGAGATGCTATTGTACTCCTGTCCTACTCTGTACTTTCCAAACGTCATTTACCTGGCCACATTGAGAGACACAGTTGTGGATCAGGTAGGTTTTTGTTGCAATTTTAATTAAATTTGACCATTACAGAAATAGATGTTCTTATCTCCAAGAATACTAAAATTACCGGGATCAACTGTGATCTTCTTTTACATGGAAAAGTTGTTTACGACCTTAATTGTATTATCCGTATATTGTTTTCCAAGGTATTTTCACTTTTGTAAAGTGTTTTTGTTTTATCTATGCATCCATTTTAGTAGGACTTTTTTTAGTTGGAAATTGCATTGCAAATGCAGAAAGGGATACAAATTAATAAATAATTGTAACCTGATCCACATAGAGATGTGAAGAACATGAAATGAGAAGGATATAAACAAACACATTTTCTCATTATCCCAAAGCATTGGGTCTGAAATCTTCCCTATCTACCAGTATTTAACGTTATTATAGTATAGACCACTGATGGCAACCCTTTTTTCCCATGGGTGTCAAAAGTGCGCACATGAACTATTCTGTGTGCTTGCCAACACCCGTAATTAAATGCCCACCCATGTTGTGCCCACCTGTGCATGAATGCGCAATCCCCACCCCACTACTCCCACACATGGCATTCTTGTCCGGAGGCAGGAAACAGCACATTTTCCAACTTCTAGTAGGCCCGGTAGGTCTGTTTTTTGCTCTCCGCAGGCTTCAGAAGGCTTTCCTGAAGCCTAGGGAGAGCGAGAATGGCCTCCCCACACCCTCCGGAAGGCCAAAAATCAGCTGGCTAGCACGTGAATGTGAGCTGGAGCTGACGTAGGGCAATGCCTCACGTGCCCTCAGATATGGCTCTGTGTGCCACCTGTGGCATGCGTGCCATATGCTCACCATCACGGGTATAGACTATCCCCAGTACTAAAAATGCAGTGTTCTTTATAGTTCAGTAGCATTTCTGGCCATAAAGCCCAATGTAGGATGTTGCATACTGAAAATGCATCTCTTTTAAAAAAAGTAATAACAAAGCATTAGGAGTAGAGGAGAGGGAAGAGAGGATAGAAGAAAGTAGAATTTTTATTGGTTTTATTTTAAAAAAAACGTGTTGGCAATGGGTGACCTATGAAACACCACAAGCAGCAGAAAACATCCATCCAGTGACAGCCTGAGGTAGCAAGAGCAGCTCTTAGTGGGTCTGTTTTCATTATTACAGCATTTTTAGGGCTGCATGCTGCAATTTTCACTTGCAGTGAGGTATTAAATTGAAATTACCCCAGATGTAATTGTCACACAGAATAATTCAGGACATGCTGAATTTAATGATTTCCAAGCTGTGGTTTTTATTATTCAAGAGAGAAACACACGTGTCGATACCTTCATCTGCAGTCTGCCTTTTCAAATAACAGGTTGTTTAATGAAAGGGGCTGCTTGGAAGAAGCACTGAGAGCATTTTTATCTCATCTTTTTTAAACAGTCAACTTATTGATCAAGATAATTCAATGATATCTAGCATCAAATGCTTTTTAGATGTGAATCTCCTATTTCAAAGGATTTATTCTCATTATAAGCCTTAGATTATAAATGATGACCTATTAAGCAAGTCTTACATTCTCATTAATTCTCTGGGTAGCCTATGGTATTCTTGACCATGTTAATTGAAATCAAGTTATGGAATCAATGTCAATGCCAGTAAAGCTTCTCTGCATTGTTGCTACAAAAAGACACCATGCAGGTCATGATTCAAGGATGCAAATCTCTGATAAATTAGGAAAGCCATTAAGAAAGATAAAATTACCTGCTACTACCTAAGATAAAATAGAAACAAATGACATCTAGTGAATTCATGCATTTCTTCTCTCTTGCCCAGGTAGTATAGAGTGTGTGAGTATGTATGCATGTGTGTGTATGTATACATGTATGTGTATACGCACACACACACACACAGAGTATATATAAATTATCAATTATAATGAAGGCACAGTAAATATGATAGTGTAGGTAATTCGGTTCAAATTTTGTTTAAAATAGATGAGGGTCTCATCTTTTTGATTGATAATAGTTAAATCCTGCTGGAACTATAGTAGTTCCAGTATAGTTTGATCTTACTAGAACCATAATAGTGGAAAAGAGTCTTCCATTATGACTTGTTTGTTTGTTTGTTTGTTGGATTTATATGCCGCCCTTCTCCCAAAGGGCTCATGGCGGCATACAACATTTAAAAAAAACACATATTACGAAAGTTAAAAAGGAAATTAAATAAAGTATCCAAAACCAACCCAATTAATATTAACAATACAATTTTAAAAATTAGATTAAAATTAACAATTAAATTAATAATTTATTTTATGTTCAGGCCAGGCCAGCTTGCTGGAAAAGCCAACTTTTTAGGGCACGTCGGAAGGACCGGAAGTCGGGGATTATACGAAGCTCTGGGGGCAGCTCATTCCAGAGGGAAGGTGCTCCCACAGAGAAGGTTCTCCCCTGGGGGTCGCTAGCCGACACTGTCTAGCTGATGGCACCTTGAGGAAGCCAACTCTGTGGTATGGCACTGTGCGGTGGCAGGCTACTGGTGGCAGTAGGTGGTCTCGCAGGTACCCTAGGCCTAAGTCATGGAGCGCTTTAAAGATCATAATTAGTACCTTGAATCATACCTGGAAAACAACCAGCAACCAGTGAAGGCTGCCTAAAAGGGTGTAATATGGGAGCCCCTAGGTACCCCCATGATAACCCATGCGGCCGCATTCTGGACCAGCTGAAACCTCCAGGTGCTCTTCAGGGATAGCCCCATGTAGAGAGCATTGCAGTAGTCCAGGTGAGAAAGGACAAGGGCATGAGTGACTGTGCACAGAGCATCCCAGTCCAAAAAGAGGCGCAACTGATATACCAGGTGAACCTAGTAAAAGGCCTCCCCTGGTCACATCCATCAGGTGTTCTTCTAAACTAAGCCGCATATCCAGGAGGACTCCCAGATTGCGGGCCCTCTCTGAGGGGGCTAAAATTTCTCCCCCTATCATCAAGGATGGAACAAGATGCACAAATCGGGATGACGGAAACCACAGCCACTCAGTCTTGGAGGGATTGATCTTGAGCCTGTTCCTCACCATCCAGATCTGCACAGCCTCCAGGCATCGGGACATCACATCAAGGGCATCATTTGGGTGGTTTGGGGTAGAGATGAAAAGTTGGGTACCATCAGCATATTGATGATACCATATCCCAAAACCACGGATGATCTCTCCCAGCGGTTTTTTATATATGTTGAACAGGAGGGGTGAGAGAACCCACCTCTGGGGCACTCCACAAGTGACGCACCTTGGGGTCGATCCCTGTCCTCCAGTCAACACAAATGCAACCGATCCAACAGGTAGGAGGAGAACCACCGTAAAACTGTGTCCCCCCACTCCCAACCCCCTGAGTTGTCGCAGTAGGACACCATGGACAATGGTATTGAAAGCCGCCGAGAGGTCTAATAGGACCAGGACAGAGGAGCAGCCCCTGTCCTGAGCCCGCCAGAGATCATCAACCAACGTGACCAATGCATCTCCATGCTGTACCCAGGCCTGAAATCCAACTGAAACGGATCCAGGTAGGCAGCTTCATCCAGGTACTTGGGAAGCTGACATGCTATCACACTCTCGACAAGAGAGTGTGACTGGACGATAGTTGGCTAAAGAATCTGGGTCCAGGGAAGGCTTCTTAAGGAGGGGCCTCACCACCGCCTCCTTCAAGGCAGTGAAAGAACCCCTCTCTCAATAAAGCATTGGTAATCGCCTGGAGCCAGACTCATGTCACCTCCCGGGAAGCTGAAACTAACCAAGAGGGACATGGGTCCAGCACACAAGTGGCAGCACTGAGTCTCCCCATAATCCTGTCCATGCCCTTGGGGGGTCACAGGGTCAAACTCATCCCAGATAGTCTCTACAAGATTCATATCCATTGATTCACCCGAATCTACCCAGTCAGAGTCCAAGCCTGTCCTGATCTGAGCGATTTTATCCTGCAGATACTGAACAAATTCTTCAGCCCTACCCTGCAAAGGGGTATTTCCCACTTCCTTGGTTAAGTAAGGAATGGATCACCCTAAACAGGGCAGCTGGGCAGGTATCTGCAGATGCAATGAGAGTGGAAAATGTTGTCGTTTCGCTGCTTTTATCGCCACTAAGTAGGATTTAATATGAATTCTTACTAGTGTTTGATCAGATTTGGCTGGCCCTCCAACCACTCTCTAGGCATCTTTTCCGGAGTTTCATCTCCCGGAGCTCCTCGGTAAACCAGAGAGCTACCTGAGATTGACACCAGGTCAGAGGCTGCAAAGACACAATGTGATCAAAAGTCCCAGTGGCCGCCCTATCCCAGGCTTCCACTAAGGCTTCGGTCGAGCTGTGAGCAAGCAATTCAGGAAAAGTCCCAAGCTCCATCAGGAACCTTTCCGGATCCATCAGGTGCCTGGGGCAGAACCATCTATTTGGTTCCGCCTCCCTGCAGCGAGGGGTAGCAGTATGGAAATCAAGTCCGATAAGGAAATGATCAGACCATGATAAGGGTTGGATAGAAATATCCCCTAAATCTAGATCATTCATCCACTGCCCAGAGACAATAATCAGATTGAGCGTGTGTCCCCTGTTATGGGTGGGGTCTTGAATTAACTAAGTTAGGTCCATAGCCATCATGGATGCCATGAACTCCCAAGCTGACTCGGATGTCTCGCCAATGGAAGGCAGATTGAAATCCACCAGGATCATCAGCCTGGGGAAATCAACCACCAATCCGGCTAACACATCCAGCAGCACCGGCAGGGCCGATGAAACGTAGCAGGGAGACAAATACATAACAAAAAGGCCCACCTGGACTCCAAGGCCCCATTTCACAAAAAGGGACTCACACCCGCCTATCTGAGGCACAGTGACCTCCTGAGGTCTGAGACTTCCCCTAATAACCACCACCACGCCCCTGCCCCTGCCCTGGGCTCTCAGCTGGTGAAATGCCTGGAAGCCTGGTGGGCATAATTCACTAAGGGAAACACCCCCCTCATGGCCCAACCAGGTCTCCATAATGCACGCCAGGACCGCTCTACCCTCTTGTATGAGGTCGTAAATGAGGGGAGCCTTATGTACCATGGACCTGGCATTAAGTGACACTAGCCGGAGACCAGGGTCCTGTAATCCCAAGCACCCAGGGGTGCGAGAAGGGCGATGAGGGTCAGAATGCACGATTACTCTTAAACAGCGAACCTGCATCTCCCAAACATAATTTGGCCCTTGGCCCCCACCATATCTGCCTCTCCTACAAACAGTAGAGATGGTAAACCCCCCAATAGAGTGGCTTAATGTCTCCCACGGAATTCCAACCCTTCCCAGCACTCCCGACCCATGCCCATTAGTTAGCTCTGGCCTGTGCCCTGGCAGACTCCCCCCCCAAGCCTGTCTGAGCCATCAGAATCAACCCCCCCCTTAACATTTAATTTAATTAAAAAAAACCTGTAAAAAACCCCTAAGAAGTCTCTTCTTCAGGATCCCAAGATCCGTCATTAAGGAAGCATCTTGATAGGCAAGAAGGCCAAAGGGAGTAAAGTTCTGTTGCAGTATAACATAGAGGAGAGTGTGGCATCATCCAAATGGGATGACATCACGAGGAGATGGAATGAGGAGATGACATGTCCATGGGGGGGAGGGGCAGCCAACAGTGTTCTTCTATTACAAATCACAGTTTAACATTTTGGGTGTAGGATAGGCCAGGACATAATTCTGGAAAAATAGATTGCCATTAGTTATTTGAGATATACTGGTTGCTAATAGAGAGTATATAATCAGTATATAATCAGAAAATATATTAAATCTTTTAACATATCAAATTTGACCTCAGCTAGCCTCTAATTTTTCTAATTTTGGTGTTTAATGGCCTGGTATCCTTATATATATTTATGCTTAACCAACATTATTCTTCTTTTTCAAGACCCTCTCAATCTATAACTCTGTTTCTATCTCTGTATTTCCATCAATTTGTCCTCCAATGCTGCTTAGTAAAAAGATGGAAAGACACAAGGAATAGCTGGAACATGATTACCTATAAATAGCAGGTAGATAATACTTTGTCAGAGTTCATGGTTTTTGGGAAGTGAGAAATAGTAACTCCCCCTCCTTTTTTCCCCTTTCTGTTTTGAATTCTGCTTTTTCCATTCTCATTCTCCTTTGGATTCTGCATTTCCTCATCACTTATTTCAGTCATAACTTTATTTAATATTTTTTCTGCAGTGAATTTTTAAAGTTACTTAAGAAAGCATTTAATTCCCCCCTTAGATACAATGTATTCATAGGTTTATCAGCATTTCAGTTTTGGTTCTTAATCATGGAAAATAATACATTAATCCCAATTATTTATTTTGGGCAGTTTGCCTCTTTAGATGCATCAGTAGAGATTTTTATTTGAATTTGTTTATAACATTTGAAGAATCAGTGATTTTCTTTTTGCTACTTTTTGCTATTGCACCCATGTTGTTTATGATCAGTGTCTCTCCTGTGAATTCCGATTCAATTCATAAAGGTGTCAGTTTTTTAATCAGGTACAGGGAATTCTTAGTACAAAATTGGATTAGAAAGAATCTTTACAATTTAGAATAGAATAGAATATAACAGAGTTGGAAGGGACCTTGGAGGTCTTCTAGTATAAACCTCTGCCCAGGCAGAAAACTACTTCAGACAAATGGTTATCCAGCATCTTCTTAAAAATTTCCAGTGTTGGAGCATTCACAACTTCTGGAGGCAAGTTGTTCCACTGATTAATTGTTCTAACTGTCAGGAACTTTCTTCTCAGTTCTAAGTTGCTTTTTTCCTTGATTAGTTTCCACCCATTGCTTCTTGTTCTACCCGCAGATGCTTTGGAGAATAGTTTGACTCCCTCTTCTTTGTGACAACCTCTGAGATATTGGAACACTGCTATAACATCTCCCCTAGTCCTTCTTTTCATTAAACTAGACATTTGATTAGGAACCCTCAGCCAGCATTCCTCTTTCAGTTTTTGCTTGCATCTCATAAAAGAAGTTAACAGCACAAAGTCATTTTTTTGCAATGAAAATAGTATAAAGTTTTTATACCTCTTTCACTGTTGCCAACCCTCATACCACCTCAAATTGATGGAAATTGCAGTCAGCAGAGATTTACTTCAATGTGTATTATTTATTTTAATATCCACATGTCACATGCTCTCTTTATTGTCATCATCACCATCTAAAATCCAGCTAAAATGTACAGATTCCAGATGCCACACATACTCCACCCATGATAAAATAATTCATTCAAATTCCTAGAAAGAGAAGATTGGTATCACCTAATAACGCCTGATTGGCTACGAAGAACATTCAGTAGTTTTGGAGACTTCCTGTATGACTGTTTCGTTATATCTCAAAAAGATGTTGTATATGATCTGTTGAGAAGAGACATTCCCACAGTATGTGTACAATCACTCATATAAAATGGTCCATGTGTCAAAAATAGTCTAAATATATTTTTCAGAGATGCTCTTGCATAGATGAACCATCCTGAGTCTGTTTACAGCATGAATGAAATCTATGTAGAAACTCAGTTTTCATTGTCTTGAATTTATTCAAGAGAAATGAAATAATGTAAGCCAACATTTAGTGAGTAGGCTTCAAAAATGATTATTTATTTAGTTACTTAATTCATTACTTGCATCCTCTGATAATCAGGCACTCATTTAACTGATTTAATATTTAACGCATTTAAAAACAACATCAGAGGAATTAACATTTTAGAACTTAAAATAGTCTGCACCACTGATATTCTGAAATGATAGAAGTTTTTTTTGCTTCTCTGAAAGCAAATGAGATGAAAACAACATCTCCATAGTTTCTTAAGAGGGAATTGTGATGATGCTACAAAAAAAGACCAGTCTTAAATATTTTTGCTCCTCCAGAATTGGAGCCCATGATATGATTTGGAAGAGTGCCATGGACATCATCATGACATCAATCATACCCATCTCACCTGATACTTTCCTATCAAAAAATTGTGATAGGATTCAAGTGGTGATGAAGTGGAGCATGATTTGTATTTCTGCAAATGCTTATGTCTCCTATAAACCTTCACAGAAAATAGACAGCATGGGGAGCTGCACAGTAGTACTTCATTTATAAAGAGGTTTACTAAGCTGAAATAAGACTAATAGAATATTCCTTCTATTCTATGGTGGGGTGTGTTAGAGCAGTCAGCAGATAGCTTTCTAGTAAGCTTTCTAATTCATTATTTCTCTATTGTATCTATTGTTTAATTAGCTCCCCCTCCCATTAGTTGTTTTGCAACGGCATCCACAATATGCTCTAAAATTTACTGACTCACAGCTCATCTTAAGCAGTGGTGGGATTCAGCCAGTTCACACCACTTTGGGAGAACCTGTTGTTAAATTCCTGAGCAGTTTGGTGAACTGGTTGTTGGATGAAATAATTAGGACAGGGAACCGGTTGTTAAATTATATTAATCCCACCACTCATCTTAAGCAATGGGACATGTAACAGAGCTTTATATTATATGAAAGAAAGTAGTTTAAAAAAACCTGGACCCAAAACTGTTTTAGGGTTTTGTGATCAAAACAAGCATTGTGTACTGTATTTGGAAAGAAGCTGAAAGCCAGTGGCAGAAATCCAGGAGTGGGGAAATGTAATTTACTAAACACAATATTTGCAGGTCTAGCCATAGACTCTAAACATGTTTCAGCAGAAGTGCTATGTGAAGCATATTTCAATAATACAAGCAAGAGAATATTAAAGGCCCAGTCAGAAGGGACATTATACTATGGTATTTTGGATGATGAGTTGAAAAATAAGAACTTCTATAAAGGTTTTCTGTATCCTCACTCCCATTGACAAGCTTAACCTTCACTTCCCAGATTGGGAAAGGTTGAGCTATGATGATTGAAACTAGAGGCATTAAATCACCTATTCTGCTCAAATCCTGACTATTTCATTTGGACTTTAGCTGGCACGGAGTTAAGGAAGGTTGAATCCCATAGAAAGCTGCTTTTGCAATATAAAAGTTAGTAAATAAAAAATTCTGAATAAGATTATTGGTTGTGTTTTTATTTTTCCATGAATATTGCAATGCCCTGGGAAGATTTATCAAATATATTAGCCACATTTTAAAGCTCTTCTAATCATATTTTGTTACCCCTGTGTATATTCCTATGTCTACTATTACACAGCTAGTCTCTGCATTATAGTCTGTGTAATACCAATCAAAGCTGGAAATAAAGTTGAAAATCACCTTTGAGATTTCTGCTTTTATTCCTCTAGTTTTTCAAATGTTGAAATCATACATACAACCTAAATCAACTACAAAAATAAATTCTGTGTAATTCCTTCTGCCCAGCTGGAGTCAATATTGACAAAACAGGCTGGCTCAATTAGAAAGAATATTAGAATCGGATGCTTCTAAGGCCTTCCAATTTCAGAGAGAACATCTGGAATTACATGCACAGGCCCACAAATGTTGATCATAAACTGTGTCCAATGAAAAATAAGTGAGTGAAGCTGATATATGTAATATTTAGAATTCAATTCTATCATTAAAAACTGAACCTTCCAAGCTATGCGGGATTGGGTCTATGTAGTCCCCGGATACATTTCATATATTACCGCTGTGTGAATCATGCTAACTAGGAGATGTATAACAATTTGAAATTGTGGCTTGCCATCCAGCACTGATTGGTTAGATCATTGATTATACTGCTGCCAGTCCCTACCTAGGAGACCCACTTAATTAAAAGGAATCCCATTATGAAGCTCATTCCTGCCTGTTTATGGGGGCCCTTTTAGGGAAAGGGTGTTAGAAAGGGATAGGGAATGGTGTTATAAAGCTGCCCTCACTTTCTCTTAATAGGTTTTCTCTTAAGATTTTTACGAATTTCTCCCTGCCACTCCATCCACAGCTGCTGCTATCTCTCTTTGACATTTGTATCAATCTTTTTACTTTATCATATGAAATATCTTTTGAGGAGGAGAAGGAGCATCCTAGAAAACACTCAGGCCACAGTAAAATATGAAAGAAATAAACATACAGAGATAAGAATAATTATTTTAAGTAAATATTAATTGATTAAGCAATAGTTACACTTGATGGTCTTGGCTTTGTAGTTTTGCCCTAAAGAGAGGATTGAGGATAGCAGTTGGGATGCCGAATATATCCCCAGATGTGAACAGAAATAGAATTTCCAAGACATAAACAAAGGTAGCATGTTTATTTAGACCTAAATGTAGGCAAATTTATGGGCAATAGGAACTAGTCTATCTTCCTGAAATACAATGTGAAAATTCAGAATTTATGGGCGCAAGAAAACAGTGATAGCGGTTAACAAAAAGACTGTTTTAAAAGCTATATCAGGCAGCTCTGTCAGTGGCTAATAATACTAGGAATGCAAAAGTGGAATATCTGTTGTCAGAGACAGTATGTCATCCGTCTGATGGGAATGAACTAGAAATAATAGCTTTTGCTATCATGGCACGTTTGAGCATTTTGTGAACTGCATTTTGCCGGCTATTCTAGGAGACTGATGTCTAGGCTGAATTAACATACAGTTTGATGCAGGATGGGTCTTAGGGATATTTGGCTTGAGAAATATATAAAACAGTATTGGTTTTCAAGGCAGTTAGAAATGGAATTAAATCCATGAAAATGGCAAAATTAACTAAAATATAAATTAGCAATAAAGCAAGTATTAATATAATAACAGGGATACCTGTTTCAATTTAATAGGGATACCTATTTCAGTTAACAAATTGAGTACCTTCAATTTGAAGGTATTTCTTTGAAAGAAAAATTAAAATTAAAATGTCAGTATTCATTCAAGCTTGATATACTGACTTCAGACATAATATTAAACTATGGGTTGTTTGACCAAATAATATTCTTTTTTTCACTGTTATCTCTTTTTGTTGACTTATCCCATAGTTCTTGCTTGTTTTCTAAAGTGTTGCTTTAGTGTCTCTGAGAGGCTCTGCAGCACATCTCTCCCTCTCAGGCTATAATGGTGTCTGGGAAGGACCCTGGAAATGGTCAGATAAGAGGCAGCATAGCCCAGAGCTGCATAGTGGATAGAACAAGAAGCTTGGAAAGGACTTTCCCTAAGTCCCTAGGCTGTAGAGATAGTCTTCAACATACATCTGATTACTTAGCAACTGTTCAAAATTACGATATGAAGATACTTAGGACTAAAATTCAGAGTTCACATAGTCACATGATCACATTTTTGGCACTCAGCAACCAGCCTGCATTTACAGCAATTTGCAGTATCCTGTGGTCACATCAATGGTGGGTTCCTACCGGTCCAGACTGGTTTGGCCAAACCGGTAGTAGTTTGGCGGCCTTGGTTGCTGGAACCACCAGCGATCCAGGCCTGCCATGCCCCCTAACTGGTTCTCCAGTTTTTTCTTCTGCACATGTGCAGAACAATTTTTTTTTATTGCAGTGCACATGCACATGCACACGCCCACAAGCGAACCAGCAGTAATACATGCCGGAACCCACCCCTGGGTCACATGTTTGTGATTTATAATATTTTTTTGCTGGAAACAGGCATTTACTTCCAGTTTCAGCCAACCATGTCCATAGCGGACAATGGCTTTGTTTAATGACTACAGATTTGTTTAATGGCATTGGTGATTTGCTTAAGGACCACCACAATAGTGTTATAATGTTGGGTTGGTCATGTAATTACCGAAATAGCAACCACAAACTCCGACCATAATTCTGGGCTCAATTATAGTCGTAACTTGAAGACTACATGGCAAGGAGATGGCAAGAGATTTGTACTTTTAGGCTTGTAAGATTTTGTTAATATAGCTTTATATATAATTAAATATAATTAGTTTGTCTAGCTGTGTTTCTTGTCCTGTATTAAAGCTGACACAGGCAAATCTGCACTCAAAAATGATTTTTTTCTCCATTGCTTTGGTAACTTCTATCTCAGCTGTCTCATGCCTAGGCAGTTAGTGTCCCTTTAAAATATGTCATTTGAGAAGAAGAGAGGGGCAGTATTTCAAAGTACATGATTTTTCTTCAGCAGCAGTTCAGGCTTTGATTATTTTGAGAAATAAAAGTAGCCACAAAGCAGAATGCATATATATTCAGTAATATAGTAACTAATTTCGAGTTTTGCTGTTGATCTTGTCCTCTGCAGAGATCCCCTGAAATGATTTTAAGTTGTTGCACTAGGTTTTGTCTCAAAGTTGGTGAAGAAATATATTAAACCTGTCTTTGCTAAACAGACAGATTATGTAATATTGAGTGTTGACCAGGACTGCCATCTTCCCTTTCTAGGGCTTAAAGAGACTGAATCCAATGCTGCTTACTTCCATGAATTCCAAGGATAAGAATTCTGAGGATTTCACTGAGATCTCCATATTCTTTAACTACTCAATATTTGGTGGCTACTCAAATATTCAAGCTGGTTGCTAAAAATGAGCCTCAGATTTAATAGTGTATAAACTGCACATAATCTACAGTGGTTTAATATGCTCAGTGGTGAAGACACAGAGCTTCTCAATCAGAAAGGTTTTGCAGTCCAGCGGTTCGGATCCCAAGCGCTGCTTAATGGAGTGAGCTCCCGTTACTTTTACCAGTTTCTGCCAACTTAGCAGTTCGAAAGTATGTAAAAATGCAAGTAGAAAAATAGGGACCACATTGGTGGGAAGGTAACAGTGTTCCATGGCATTTAGTCATGCTGGCCACATGACCACGGAGACGTCTTCAGACAATGCTGGCTCTTCACCTTTGAAACGGAGATGAGCACCACTCCCTAGAGTCGGGAACGGCTGGCATATATGTGTGAGGGGAACCTTTACCTAGGCTTCTCTGCAATCTTCTGTAGTGTTGTTTCTGACTAGACCACATTTCATAAGTCTTATAAGATTATCTCCAAGACATATCTACCTGTGGTTCATTTTCTTTCCTTTTTTTCTTTCTCTAGTAATGTTACATGAAGCCTACATCTTTGTCTCTCAGAGAAGAGAAAGTGAAGGCAGACACAGCCAGTTCTAACTAGTCATGGCATCTGATTTGGGGAACACTGGTGCAAAAGAAAAGCTCTGAAAAAACATGTCAAAAGAAAAGAAGGATGAATACTCTTTTTAAAAAAGGGAACCAATTAGTATTTAAAACTGTAAAGTGGAATCATTTTGAAATTTAAAAACTCATGAATTTCTTTTTAGCTTTTGAAGGGGACATTACAGCGCTAAGCACATTATTATGAGAAGAAGGCAGGAAAATCCAGTTTGTACGTTTAGAAAATCATGATGAGCGTGGTTTCCTATTCTTCATCCTGCTAACTGGGAGGAATAAATAAATAAATTTCACAATAAGGTTTTCTCGTCAGAGGGTTGTTGAAAAGAAACACATCGAAGCCTATTGAACAGATAGATTGTGAGGCAATTGTCTTGCTCGATCTGGTCCAGAGTAACTTAATAGTTCTGTGGAAAGGGGCACAAGTTATGAATTTAGGATATGAGATCGTAAATGCAGCAGCTATCTGTTAATTTCTTACATATTCATTATATTCCTCAGAATACACAATTCTATGCAAATCTGGCTTTTGAAAAGTTACTTTTTCTATTTTACTGATAATTATAAAATATAAAGATTAGAAGGGACCAGTATTGTCTTTTGCAGTAATCCGCTATACAGTATTCCTGACAGATGGCTATCCATCTGCTTAAATACCTCAAGAAAAGAGAGTATACTGTCTCCCAAAGATATCCAAACAGATTTGATTGTTAAAAAGGTATCCAGTTGTCCAACCAAAATTTGTATCTTTGTAAATCAAGCTCAGTTTCTTATTGTACAGAAGTACTCCGATAATTCTGTTCTGACTCCCACATCCCAGCTGAAGGAAATGCTGACTTCCAATGTCTAATCTCCATTAGCAACAAAGCAGAGTTGGTAGATTTGTCTACCAGAAGTTGGAGATAGGAGAGGCAGGGTGAATAATGACTATTTTGGTGCCATGGGTCTTCTGCCACCAGGTCAGATCTTATTGTGATAAGAATCTATAACCAAACTAACAGCAAAGGAGCCATTCTCCCCTGCTTCTCTTTCCCTGCTGCTTCTGCTGCAGGCACAACATAGAGGCAAAGTAGAGGCTGAAAGTAGGAGGAGAGAAAGGGGGTAACTAGGTGTTTCTGTACCAGTATTCACTGCACTAAAAGAGATGTTTTTCCCTATAGAGTGAACTTGACTTCCTTTCCCACTAGGAAGGGGAGTCAAATGGAAGGGACATCCAGTTGGGAAAGTTGTCCATGAGTGACAGCAGAAGAGACTAAAGGCAGCTTCATCTTAATGGCCTTTGATGGCTCCATGGCAAAGGTGTCCTTGACTTTTTATGTAGGGATGCCAACAGTGATGAAGTGCTGCCCACATGCCAGCAGCTTGAAAGGAGAATCTGGTTGCTTTGCTAAACTTACCTTGAACTGATTCACTCCTGTTTCCTGCTCAACATAGCTTGTCTTGGCAGATTTGAAAAAGAAAACAAAACACTGTATTTGCAGTGGAGCAAAAAATTGCAGAGAGCGACTTTCTTTCCAGTGAGCTGGGAGTAGTTTAAGGACAACATTAAACATTCATGACCATGACAAACAGTTAATGGGGTGTTTTTTGTGTTCAGCTATGCAGGATATATGGATGAACCCTGAATCACAAGCTACGGTTATTAATAGTGAAGTAGCACCAATAAGGCTATTTAAGATGTGCTTTAAAAAAATGGTTTAAAGACCTATTTTGGAATATTCTCTTCTCTGAATTTATAGCAGGTCAAATATTCCTGTTAATACAGAAGTAGCAAACTAGATGCTTTAGAATAATATAAGACAGATTGTTATAGTCAAAAATAAAATAAATCATGATTTTTCAAGAACTTGAAACAATGTTTGGCTGACTAGCTTGTTTAAAAAGAGGAACAAAAGAAATAAAGCAAAATTGTATAATGAGCTCGTGGCTTTTTTAAAAAAGAAAACCCTCACATAGTTGTTGTGGGGAAAAATGTGGAGGAAAAAATATTAAGTATATTGACCATCTTGAATCATAATAAAGGGAGGATTTTAAAAATCTGAAAAACAATGGATGGAATGGATGGGCAGACAGAGAAAGCAGAATCCAATTGCCTTGTTGGATACATCCACAGATCCATCTAGAATTGGGCTGTCAAACTCGTGTGCCATGGACCAGATGCGTCACACGCTGGCCACACCCATACCCAGTTTAGCGATGGTGAGAATATGCAATATGTCATGTGATGATGCCATGACGAAATGAGTTTGACAGCCCTGATCCAGTCAGTGCATTGGATAATCTCGCAGGTATGTCTGTTCCTTCCCTGTTTTTCCCCAACAATTAGTAGTTAAGATATGCTACCTGTGATTCAGGAATTGGTATACCTGCATCAAGGCTAGAAGCCACTAGAAGCCACTGATAGCTGAATATTCGAGAAGTATTTCTGATTTCCATCTCCAATTTTTTTGCCATAATTATGGCCTGCATATCCTGCATCTAATGGCAGAATATTTATAGCTTATGTCTTGCATTTAAAAAAAATGTTAGATGACACAGGATTCTGACACTATGAGAGACGGAATAAACTTCTCTGTCCACATTTTCATCATGTGCATAATTTTGCATTATTCCATTGTGTTGCTCCTTTTGTAGATGTACTCTAAGCTAAAATGCTGAAGTGCAATAGATTTCGTGTGTGGAAGAGATGTTCCGTCTTTGAATCATTTTAGTGGCCCTTTTCTCTTACAAAACTCATTATCCATTCTTCTGAATAGGCTATAGCAGAGAGATGCTATATTAGACTAACCGTGCTTCAGTTTGAATGGTTAACTTCAGGAAGTCGTGACAGGAAATTGCTGTCTAGAGAGAAGTCAATCTATCTCTCATGCCATTTAACTTCTACATCAGGAATAGGCGAGGACTGCACTTAAAAATTTGGAGGATGCTGAGTGCCACAGTATGAATACAATTACACGCTGCATGTTCATTTTGGGCCTTTGTTTCAGGGAGTTAGGATTTTTCCTTTTTAAAAAATTGTGATACAGCTGTTTTCAGGTTCAGTAAACATGCACCAGAGGGTACTTCACGGAGTACAAAGAAGGGGACTTAGGACTTGCAGAGTGCCCATTTCTGTTCCATATGAAATTGCTGGGACATTGGTCCCAGACATAAATGTAAGTGGCATGTGGATGATGTTCCTATGACCTCTGTGTGCTTTTTATCTAATCTATCTGAGTCACTCTGTATTCTGCCTAATGCTCAGCCACTATAATAGATTGTGGGCCAATGAAATGAATCTAATTCTAGGTGTGATGGAAGTGTTTGTCTGGCTTCATGGTGTTTAATTTGATCAAGAGGGTTTTATGTTCAGGTTGCCAGTTTGAATCTGTTTTGGGATCCATTGCCACACAAAGGTTCACATTTTTTTCAAATTAGATCTGATTGAGATCTGTCTTAATGATATTTTTACCCTTTTCTCACCAAAAAAACAACAACCCAGGTCTGAAGTCTCAAAATAATTTTATTATCATTTCAGGTTTCCCCCCCAAAAAAATATAATATAGCAACATTATTGTCATTTCTGTGTTCAACTACACTATTTCATGATCCTTAACATTTTCTGTTAAGAAAGGAACTTACTAAATAACACTTTCTTAAGTTTTTCATAGATTAAAAATACTTTTTTATTTTTTCATTCAGGTGCACTACATTACACTATCGTGCAGATCTGCCACCAACCAGCATCATTATCACTTTCCATAATGAAGCTCGGTCTACATTGTTGAGGACGATAAGAAGGTAAGATTTATTCACATAGCACTAAAGAGTGAAGAGAGATGAATAGTATCCAAAATATCAACTATTTTATAAATGTTACCATTAAAAAATAATTGAAATTATCTTCAATTAAAAAGGCCAAATAAGCTGTTATGGTCATAAAGGTACCACCAAATAAACATGCACACATAGCCATCATGCTGTATGCTTAAGGAGTAAGCAGATAAAGAAAAGGAGCAAGACATTTTAAGGAATTAATCATATGAGTTGGAGAAAAAGAAAACAAAATATAGCTAAAACCAGTTTAACTAGAATGAAGGAATTCCATTCATTAAGCATCTCCTCAACTTTCTATCATAGCAAATTATTCATAGTTTCTACCACACCTGTACATTGTTTCATTCACAATCTTTTATTCTTTTAAGTTTTTATTTCAATGTGCTTCTTTAGAATTGGTTGTTCACTTCTGTACTTCAGCCACATTATTTCAGTACTCATTTATTCTTAACCTGTCACTTCTTGTTTTATTTCTTAAGTACTCCATTCCCCTTGCATTCAAGTTGCTTTTGATTATGTAGCCCGAAATGCACTTCCATATATAATAAAGTAGAGAAAAGCCACAACATGAACTATTTTGCTTCTTTAACAAACATTCATTCTTCTCAGTACAGTCTCATACAAGCCTCTAAACCCCAACCAACATTTGTCCGCCTTAAAATTCTTCCATCCGTTTTCTCATCTTTCATGAAGATTCTACCAAGATACAGATCAATCTGTGCGCTCTTAATTTTTCATCATTTATGTATAACTTGCAATCATTCACTCCATCCTGTCTGTCAAACACAAGTATTTTGGACTTTGACACATTAATTTTCAAATGCTCTTCATTGCCTCATGCAATCAAATATTCACTGCAAATCAATCAACCAACAGCAGAGCATTATCTGCATACAAAAATGCATATATATTCATGTCCCAACTAACCTATCTCTAGCTTCACCACAAGTATTACTTATACCTTTATTCCTTATTTCAAGCCTGTCATGTGCTTCCTGTAAATCAGTAAATGAACAATAATTTTTCTTCCTCATATTTATACATTTTTCAATGATATCTGCCCCCCTCCTAAAAAAAATCTGATCTTCATATTCTCTGCCTGGCATAAAGCTGCATTGTATTTCACAAATTTTACTTGTCATCCTTGCCCCCTTTTGATCAGTATTCTGCCAGACCACCCCCCAAACACTTATCAGAGTAGTTCCTCTGCAGTTTTCCCCATAATTCTTCCTACTCTTTCCATTTTCTATGAGAATGACTGTGGCTTCTTCCGATGATCAAACATGATACACACATTAAACTAGTTGCAGAGCTATTTTATAAATACACCACATCCATATTTTAATATTTTCCATTAACAGTCTCTGCACCTCCAGCCATATTATTTTTCACACCATTTATGACTGCTTTTCATTACTTTTTCCACCAAGTGTCCTTTTTAATGTTTACCATTGTCATAATTTCACACACTTTGCAGCACTGAATTTCCCCTCCTCTACTCTGAATGTCTCTTCCGTTCCTCTGCTTCTACATTCTTACATCCGCTTCTGTTTATTTTGGTGGGAATTAACATATTTTTATATTTCTATTGATTGCTTTTCTGTAGGCACATATGAACAGTAATGCTTAAAACTATATGTTCAGAACAAAACCTTTTTTAAACAGATGCTCACCAGTCATAATACTCATTCATCCTTGGATCGCTGAATGGCCTAATATATATATATATTTTACTTTCTTGTTCTGGTTCCCACCCATCTATTCATTACAATACAATACAATTGTACCTCCTGGATCAGGGATATCAAGCTCGCAGCCTGCAGGCCGGATATGTCACATACTGGCCACATGCACTCCCTTTTTAATGAAGGGGGGAAAGTCATGATGTGTCATGTGATGACAATGTGATGAAGCAAATTTGGATCAAATTAATGCATAATGTTATTCAGTTGTTTAAAACCACTTAGTTTTTCCTATTCTCTCCAATCATTGGAGCATTAACATGTAACTTTCACCAATTTATAGATTCCTACTTTTATACACATCTGCAACAACTTTGATGTCACCAATCTGTACTTATTGATATATACTTTAGCCTTTTATCATAAATGAACCTATGATTGCCCTTCTCCACATACATTAATATTCCACTCCACAAGATCGAATCATTTGCATTCTAATCATTTACATCCTTTCTCTTTCTCCCAGTTTTATAGACAAAGCATATTTCATTCATTATGTCATGCTCTTTTTTCTTCTACTTCTTATACATGCTAAATTACCATGCTGGTAATAATGTAGATCCATAGATATTGCTCATTCTTGATCAGTTAAGTCTTTCACCTAAGACTTTGAAGTATGAAAAAGGGTAAACAGCTTTATCAACCTTAGTCACATCCATAGCACTTGCATTGATTCTATGCTAATCATAAGAACAGTACCAATCAGTGTTGGTATAGTTTAGTTAATAGGCTGCATGTTTTCCTCCAAACATTTTCATACTTTTCTGAACCAACTTGGATCTAATGACTATTTTGAAGACCAGAAAACCATTGTGCACAGCTTTCCTATAAGATAGATGCATTGTACTGATGTATTGTAATGGGCTGTGAGAATAACCTTGAAAGAAAAGAAGAAGAGTCTAGACTATGGTCAGATAAAAGATATCTCACCCCACAGAAGGAATGGAAACATGAAAAGTGCCTCAGAAAGGACCTTCCCTAGTAGTCTAGAAAATAAAGGTAATGGAGGGGAGAAGTACTTCCAAATTTGCAAGATTGATATCAGCCCTTTGAGGTAATCCATTCAAGAAACCAAAACCATGACTACTCTCTTTATCCTAAGATTACGGTAACAGAATCTTGAAATCTTGCAAAATAATTTTTCCCCCCTGATAATCTACTGATAAGACAAAATCCACTCTTATTCCCACCCTTAAATTTATTAAGCTTCGCACAATCAGTTGCAAATCACAGCTTTACAGGTATTTATCACTTTATTCAGGAATAGGCTTATTTGGTAGAAGGCTCAGGATACAAAAAATACTCCTTTTTTATAGACAAGAAGAACCCAATTGCCCTCCATATTACATAGAAAACACATCCTCTATATAGGTCCTGGTCTAGATCAGGAACCCTAAATTTTCAATTTTGTTTATTCCTTCCCAGCTTTCTGAGTTAATAGATACTCTGCCCTTCTCTTGAGGGACTTGGGACTTGATGGGCTGTGCGGACATCATGAACTTTTGTACCATTCAACAGAAACCCCTGTTTTATGCTCTTCCAGCTTCATTCCTTGTAAAAACTAACCTGAATCCTAAAAAAAAAAAACCAGGCCAATTAGTGCTGCCAAAACTGTGTTGTATTGCAACCAAATGTTGTCATTATATCTCAAAATATTGGGAGGCCCACACATGAACTACATGAAAAGTGTGCTGACTGTTACAGATTTTTGCCTCGTTAAATATTTCAGATGCCTGATGACTTTTGGGTTGCACTCTTTGAAGGTCACACACTTAGATTCTGCTTTTGTTGGGGGGGAGGGAATTAGAGAAATTAATATGATAGGTGATTCCTTTATTATTGTTTAGTTCTCTTTCCCACCCTTTTTTATTGGCAAGTCTTTTGTGAGCAGATCTTGCAATTACCAAGCTCATTCATTATTCAAAGCAATCCCACCACTTTCTCAAGCAATTAATTGCTGGAATGCAGACTGTTCACCAATGATTCATTCTGAAGAGTCCAAATGTGAAAATTACAAGCTGTTTTGCACATGGAATGCGGGTGGTAAAGATGGCAAAGGATATTCAGGTATCTAAATCCATATAGATTTTTTCTGTGCTTTGAATATATCTCTGCATAGCATCATTGAATGGAACCTAGGACTATAATAAACAGCTTGTGCAGAAAGTTTGTTCTTTGTTTAGTGATTGTATATGCGGGCCATCTTGCAAACATGACTCTGGGTGGTTTACAATGTTAAAAACAATTAAAGCATATATAAAATTGCAAAACCTATAGCAGCTGGAAAAAGATCAAAAAGCCAATTCCAAAATTTAACATGGCCAATCAACAGGCTTAGACCTATGCTCAGGGAAAGAGTCATGTCCTCAGGGCCTTACCAAAGACCAATACAATTTCTGGAGGAATAGCATTCCATAGGAAAAGTACAGGGACGTGCAGTCACTAGAGGCAGGGGAGGCGGGGCCTCACCAGTCTCCTGGGGGAAAGGAAGAATTTTAAATAATATTTTTTAAATAATTAAAGCCAGGATAGTTGCTACCAGATTCAAAGTCACAGTGGCTTGGTGTCTGCTCTCAGTGTTAACTATGGGAGGAGGCCAGAGAACTCGGAGCCTCTTTTGCCTAAGGAATTGTTCGCCTTTTAAAAGTTAAGGAGGAGTTAACAAGCGAAAACTTTCATATGCAAAAGAGGCACTAATTCTCCCGCCTCCTGATCGGGGAGCAGCGAATCATGCCTTAGGAGCACGCTTACGTTAGCACGCTTACGTTGGGCAGACAAGAGGAGAGTTGAGAGAGTTTCCACAGCTGGAAAAGGTGGATCGGACGGAGGGAGGGGGGATTCAAATTTATTGTAATTTAATTTGTAATTTGTAATTTAATAAAAAAAATAATTTTTTATTGTGAGGTTTGTGTGTGTTTTTTTTTCTTTCTTCACAGCGGTGGGGTCGGAGGAGGCAGGGGGGGCGAGGCGGCGGAGCACGGAAGCGCCAGGGACGTTCTCGACGCTGTGTTTCAACAGGCCAGGCGTCTCGCATTTATGTCCTCCATAAACACGAGATACCTGGCCTGTTGGACATAGTGGTGGTGGGGGGAGGAATTGGCTGGGTGGGCTGGCTGGCTGGGGAGGGGAGACCTCTTTAAAGCCCAGCATCGAGTGGGGAGGAGGAGGAGGAGGAGAGCGGTGAGTCCAGGCAGGGAGCAGGTCGGGCGGGGGTTGGTGGGCTGGCTGCAGGCTAGGGCAGCAGGATTGTTCGTATGAGGAGGCGGGGGGGCAAGGCGGTGGAACGCGACGGCGCGAGAAGCATCTCAGATGGAGCCGGGACACCCGTAAGCCAAGCCGGCACTTAAAGGCATAAAGGCATGCCGGCTTGCCTTCCGGGTGTCCCGGCTCCATCTGAGATGCTTCTCGCGCCGTCGCGTTCCACCGCCTTGCCTCCCCGCCTCCTCATACGAACAATCCTGATGCCCCGGCCTGCAGCCAGCCCAGCACCGAGCGGGGACGAGGAGGAGGAGGAGGAGAAGAGCGGTAGGTCCAGCAGGATTATTCATCGGAGGAGGCGGGGGGCAAGGCGGTGGAGCACGACAGCGGCGAGAAGCAACACTCCTGCCACTGTGTCCTACAGGCATCTCGCGTTTATGTCCGCCATAAATGCGAGACGCCTGTCGGACACATTGCCGGGGACATTGCTTCTCGCCGCTGCTGCAGTCTTGCCTCACCAATGGTAACCGTCACTGGAAAAGTACCATGACAGAAAAGGCTTTCCGCCTGGGCCTTGTCAGCTGGCACTCCTTAGCTGATGGGACCCAAAGCATGCCTCGCCTGCAGAATGGATGGGATAGGCAGAACAACTGGGGAGAGACAATCATATCAGTTGCCTAGCTTCAAGCCATAAGGGCTTAAAGATTCAAGCCTTGCTGTCTGTGCTATTGCATTCTGCAGCAGCTGAAGCTTCTGAATGTTCTTCAAGGGAAGGCTCATGTAGAGCTCATTGCAGTACTTTAACCTGGAGGTCACTAAGACATAAGTGATCATGAGTCCAGGAATGCACATAACTGATATATAATCCAAAATTGTGCAAAAAGCCTACCTAGCCATGGATGCCATTTACTCCTCAAGCAGGAACTATGAATCCAGGAACCCCCAACCCCAGATTGCCCGTCAGCACTGTCCTGTGAGATCTCAGTCAGAACCAAAAATGAAATGAAATGAAAAGTCCTAGCAGGTCCCAAAACCCCACAGCCTTGCTGGGTCTTGCTGGGATTGAGCTAAAGCTTGTTGTACCCCATCTAGAGGCCCCCACAGCCTCCAGGCGCTGGGACCATTAGGCAACCTGAAATGGAGATGTAGTTTGGTACCTCATGCCAAATTATTAGCGGCCCTTCCCCAGTGGTTTTATGTAGCTGTTAAACAGGGGAGGAAAAAACACTGAAAACTGAAGGACCTCACAGTGCAGGGTTGGACCTCTCCTACCTTAACAACAACAAGTGGAACTGAGCCCAAAGAATGGAGAACCATCACAGAACTGTGTTGCTTACATTGAGCTTCTAGAGCCAGTCAGAAGGATACCACAATTGAAAACTGTTAAGATGGTAAAGAAGAACCAAGATGGAAACATCACTCCTATCTGACTCCACCATAAACCATCACAAATCCGTCGTCATCATCCAGCATTCAGTGTTGTCTCAGTCCTATAACCATGCAGGTTTGACTTCCTGAGAAAGCATAAATCACAATCTTTGTCCCCCAAACCCTCTTTTATTTATATGGCTGTAAATTATGGTCATTAACAGTCCACAAAGCTTCACAAACAGTTTGTGAAGATTCCGACAGATGTCTGCTCGAGTTGCCACAGTCTTTCAGGAGAATGTTGATAAATACCCACCTTACCTTCCTCAGAATGCTGCCAGAAACCTAATTGCCAAATGTAGAGCAAGGCCAAACTTAGAACAGAGTCAAACAGAACTTTTCAAAGCTTGAACCAAGCAAATGAACTAATTGCTTCCTGCAAAAACTCGCATCCCATTTGCTCCTCTTTTATGTCTAATGGGAGGGACCAATCATCTCCAAGCTTTACTCCCAAGTTGACCAAGTTTTCTTAATTGTTTTTGCCTTCTGGCAGCTCTGCACATGCCCACATTGGGAACAGGTTCCCACTGTTCTTCTGCCTCACTGATGGCAGGCTCCAGAGGCAGCCACTACCATCATAGCTTGCCTGAACACCCGCCCCTCCTCTATCCTGTATTTTAGTGCCTACCCTCTCACCTTGGAGCCTCTCCTTTTATCCCTCCCGTGGCTTGGACAACTTCTTTCTTTTCCTGTCTGCCCCTGCTACTGTGGAGCCACGTTTGCCTGCTTATCTGTTCTTACTTAATACGAGTTTTACTGCCTGGCCTGCGACCATCGGCATTGGCCCGGAACAACTGCTCTTCCCCACCACCTGCTACCATTGAGCAACGACCATCTGTTTAACATCTTGATATTTTATGGTATACATACTTATGGTGCATTTGGTTTGGGGAAGGAAGTGATAGAGGATGGCAGTTTCAGGGACAGGAACTTGGCGTTTTAAAAACTGGACATTAAGTTGGCACCCCTCCTTTCCCCCTTCTAACTGGTTCCAGTCACTTGTAAACTTTGGACATATAGACTTTGGCCGTTCCAGGACTTCAGGAGAAGGGGAAGATAAGATACCCCCCTGCATACTACCGTTTTATCTCCTATGGACCGTTATTGTTTATTATACCACGCTCTATCTGGATTTGGAGGGTGTGAGTTTGCAAAGCTGGTGTTGGCTGATACCTGGGGCCTGTGCTCTGCCCCCCCTCCATCTGCAACTATTTATAGAATACGGTTCTTGGACTTTGGCCTTGGATTTCTCTGGAACTGGAGGAAGGGAGGCTGGCTCTTCTGGAACTTATAATTTTAAATTCTGTGTTGCGCAATTTTAAATGGGTATGTTGAGTGCGTGGGACTGAATGAGTTAGTATGAAAGACCCACTTTTTAGTACTATTATTGCTGTATTCTTTTTGTGTTTTAATTATATTGTGGGGACTGCCTGTGTGAGTGTCTGAGTATGCCTGATTCGGAGGACCTGGCGGGGCAAGCGGGGGCCATTGGGGTGGTTGGGGGAATTATGCCCACGGGAGAGAGTCGGAGCATTGCGGTCATAACAGGGAGAGGCAGATATGGCGGGGACTTTAGGGCTGGCCATTATAGGGGAAGGAGGGTTCGCTATATTGCAGAGATCCCTCCTTCCGGCCCTATGAGTCCCACTCCAAGGTCAGATGGCATGAGCGATCAGGACCCTGGTCTCAGGCTGCTGTCGCTAAATGTCAGGTCTGTTATCCATAAGGCTCCCCTCGTCCGGGACTTGATTGTAGACGAGGGGGCAGACCTGGCATGTATTACTGAGACATGGCTGGGCACGGAGGGAGGAGTCCCCCTCGTAGAGCTGTGCCCAGACGGGTTTCAGGTGCTTCATCAGCCGAGAGCCCAGGGAAGGGGTGGCGGTGTGGCTATTGTAGTCCGGGAGTCTTTAGCTCCTCGTAGGATCCCTGCTCCGGAGCTTGTCGGGTGTGAGTCCCTGCTAGTGAAGTTGGACCTCAAGGGTCAAGCGGGTTTGCTGCTAACGTACCTGCCTCCCAACTGCGTTGCAGCGGCCCTCCCTGCGCTCCTCGAGTCAATAGCCGAGCTAGCAATTGAGTTCCCTAGACTAATGGTTCTGGGGGACTTCAATTTGCCTTCGCTCGGTGAACACTCTGATGGAGCGCAGGAGTTCATGGCCTCCATGACAGCCATGGGCCTGACCCAGGTAATTTGAGGCCCTACCCACTTGGCAGGACATACACTCGACCTCGTATTCCTCTCGGAGCAGTGGAGTTATGATCTTGGTCTGAGGGGAAATGAGATCATTCCCCTGTCGTGGTCAGACCACTACCTACTGAGGCTAGACTTCCGGAGGCCAAACCCCCACCGTAGGGAGGAGGAACCGACCAGGTGGTTCCGCCCCAGGCGACTGATGGACCCTGTTAGGTTCCAGACGGAGCTTGGGGTCATTCCAGATGCTCTCGCCCACAGTTCGGCGGAGACTATTGCTGCGGCCTGGCACTCGGCGGCATCAGGGTCTCTAGACCGAATTGCGCCACTACGGCCCCTCCGGGTCAGCGGCTCGCGGAGACCCCCTTGGTTCACCGAGGAGCTCCGCGAGATAAAGCGCCGGAGGAGACGCCTAGAGCACCGGTGGAGATCCGATAGGTCCGTATCGAACCGAGCACTGTTGACAGCCTGCACCAAGGAGTATATTTGGGCATTGAGAACTGCCAAAAGATCACACATTGCCTCCTTGGTAGCGTCCGCCGAGTCTCGCCCAGCCGCCCTGTTTAGGATAACCCGCTCCCTCCTAAATAGGAGGGAGACGGGGAACCGCATACAGGGAAAGGCTGAGGAATATAGTCAGTTCTTGGCGGACAAAATTGCTCGGTTTCGATCGGAACTGGACTCCACCCCTGCAGATCCAGCCGGGACACAGGGGAATAACTTGGTAGACCATCTCTGGGTTGAGTTTCAGGATGTTGCCTCTGGGGATGTGGACAAGGCTATGCGAGCTGTGAGTTCCTCCACCTGCATACTGGACCCGTGTCCCTCTTGGCTGACTGCCAACAGCAGAGAGGTGACACGAGGCTGGATCCAGGCGGTTGTCACCGCCTCTCTTCGGGAGGCACACCTCCCCACCGCACTTAAGGCGGCGGTGGTGAGGCCCCTCCTGAAGAAACCGTCCTTGGATCCAGCAGTTCTTAACAACTATCGTCCAGTCTCCAACCTCCCCTTTCTGGGGAAGGTTGTTGAGAAGGTGGTGGCCTTACAGCTTCAGCGTACCTTGGAGGAAGCTAACTACCTTGACCCCTTCCAGTCTGGCTTCAGGCCCGGTTACAGCACTGAAACCGCTTTGGTCGCATTGACCGATGATCTCTGGAGAGCCAGAGATGGAGGCTATGCGTCCATCCTGGTTCTCCTTGACCTCTCAGCGGCTTTCGATACCATCGACCATGGTATCCTTCTGCGACGACTGCGGGAGGTGGGGGTGGGCGGCACTGTTTTACAGTGGTTCTCCTCCTACCTCTCGGACAGGTCGCAGTCGGTGTTGGTGGGGAGGGAGAGATCGTCCCCGAGGCCCCTAACCTATGGGGTGCCGCAGGGCTCGGTTCTGTCCCCCCTGCTATTTAACATATACATGAAACCGCTGGGCGAGATCATTCGGAGGCACGGGATTAAGTACCATCAATATGCGGACGATACGCAGTTGTATCTGTCCGCCCCGTGCCAACTCAATGAAGCGGTGGACGTGATGAACCGGGGCCTTGAGGCTGTTAAAGACTGGATGAGAGCTAACAAACTGGTACTCAACCCGGAAAAGACCGAATGGCTGTTGTGTTTTCCTCCCAAAAATTTGGTTAACGTTCCATCAATCAGGCTGGGGGGGCAAAATTTATTCCCCTCAGATAGGGTCCGCAACTTGGGAGTCCTCCTGGACCCACAGCTGAGTTTTGACCACCATTTGTCGGCTGTGACCAGGGGGGCATTTGCCCAGGTTCGCCTGGTGCGCCAGTTGCGGCCCTACCTGAACCGGGAGGCTCTCACCACAGTCACTCGAGCCCTTGTGATCTCTAGGCTGGAATACTGCAATGTGCTCTACATGGGGCTGCCCTTGAAGAGCATCCGGCGACTTCAGCTAGTCCAGAACGCGGCCGCGCGAGTGATCATGGGCGCACCACGGTTCGCCCATATAACACCAATCCTCCGTGAGCTGCGCTGGCTACCTGTTGATCGTCGGGTGCACTTCAAGGTCTTACTTACCACCTATAAAGCGCTCCATGGTAGTGGATCTGACTATTTGAGAGACCGCCTCCTGCCAATTACCTCCCTGCGTCCCATCAGATCGCACAGAGTAGGCCTCCTCCGAATTCCATCCGCCAGTCAGTGCCGACTGGCGACTACGCGGAGGAGAGCCTTCTCAGTTGCAGCTCCGACATTATGGAACAACCTCCCCGTGGAGATCCGTACCCTCACCACAGTCCAGGCCTTCCGCACAGCCCTCAAGAACTGGCTATCCCGTCAGGCCTGAGGATAGGATTACTCTCACCCCGCCCGAATGTTGAGTGAATGTTGTGTTTTTATGACCAATTTCCTTTTAATCACGATTCTTTTCTTTTTAAGTCTTGTCTTGCACTCCCTTCCCTTTATTGTTGTAAGCCGCCCTGAGTCCCCTCAGGGAAAAGGGCGGCATATAAATTTGCAATTAAAAAAAAAAAAAAATCACTGCCAGATGGCCTTCTCTGTCTCCAACACAGTGCCCTTGTCCAAGCCTTCCCCAGACTCCAAGACTGGCCTATGTTCCTCCCCAATCTACTCACTGTCCAAATTTGTTGCCAGCTCTGCTGGCCCCTGGCGGGCCACAACAATTATTCTTCAAGTATAGCCATTGTGCTGGCAGAATTTGAATAATATCTATGTTTCAGCAAGTTAGGAAATTATAAATATATGTGTGCATTGTTGAAACAGGATAGAATAATTTCATCTAGCATCTTTTGGACTCAGTAATGTATATTTGAGTATATTATAACATTATATAAATACATTGAGAGCTAGTTAGTTAAAATCGGGTGATTGTGATTTCTAGTTCTTGTTCTTAGGCACAAAGCCAACTGGTGATCTTGGACCAGTCACTCTTTCTCACCCCTAGAAAGCAGGCTGTGCTTAAACGCTTCTTAAAATCTTGCCAAGACAATGGCAAGGAATAGTTCAGGCAACTTCCAGGAGTAAACATTGAGTAAAAGGCACCAAAATATCAAACAAAAATAAATTAACAAATGTGCACCTTTTAACTCATTTTGAATTGTATAACTTAATTTTCCATATCGAGACCAAACAGAATACAGCCAAAAGATACATATGAAAGTATTATCTGGCCATATTGGGGTGTGTGTCATTATACAGGCACTGAAAAATGTGATTTATGACCATTTTTCATAGTTATGATCTTTGCAGCATTCCCATGATCATGTGATCAAAATTCAGATGCTTGGCAATTGGTTCATACTTATGACTGTTGTTGTGTCCCAAGGTCATGTGATCAATTTTTGTGACATTCTAACAAGCAAAATCTATGGGGAAGCCAGGCTGGTTACTGAATTATCAACTGCGGTGATTCACTTAACAACTGTGGCAAGAAAAGTCATAAAATGGGGCAAAACTCACTTAACAATAGAAATTTTGGGCTCAGATATAGATTAGATACACACACACACACACACACACACACACACACAATCAATCATAGTAACACATAAATTAGTGAGAAAATGATACCAGAAAAGTCATGAAGTAATTAGAAAATTGCTGCAAGAATAATTAGATCATAGGTTGTGCTTCTCAGACCTCCTCAAGAGAATTTTAAGTTGAAATATTATAAGATCTAACTGGAAACTCACAGAAATGTGATAGCCTTCCACAATATTTTGCAAAACCACACCACTGGGATTATGTTGGGTGGGGTGATAGTTCAGCAATTGGATGTGAAGAAGTTTGATGATACGAAAGACTGAGAAAGGTTGCAGAATTCTAAACTAGGTAGGCCATTGATTTGGATTAATATTAGTCATCTTAAAGTTATTTTAAATATATAGCTATGCCCAAGGATATTGAAGGAAAATTATATTTTAACTATGTTGCTGTTGGCAATGATAAGAAAAAGAAATGTTTAATGCAAGACTTCTGAATAATGATGAAAAGCAAATGGGTTTCACTGGAGACAGTGGTTGTGTTCAGACATGATACTAATCCATAATGAGTTTTGTTACTTTTTGGCTTGTTATGATCTATTAAATAAAGAGGCAGCACAGCCTGAAATCAAGATGCTGGCTTTTGTTTCTTTTGATGTGCTCTGAAAAACATTGATCAATTTCTACTCTGGTTTCATCCCAATTTCTAATAAAAATAGAATAATATTGGTTAATATTACAATGGTGGTGGGTTGCCTATTTTTTTACTATCAGTTTGGGCATGCACGCACGCACCATTTCTGCACATGCACAGAAGCGTCTGGGTGAGTGGGCAGGGCCTCCTGCCACTGCTACTACCAGGCTGCCCGATCCGGGCTGAACCAGGAGAACCTACCTCTGAGCTATGCCATGCAGGGCCACCCAAGACAGACCAGTCATAGCAGAGAGCTCTGACAAAATGTGATCCACTGGAGAAGGAAATGGCAACCCACTCCAGTATCTTTGCCATGAAAACCCCATGGGCAGTACCAAAAGGTGAAAAGATATGATGCCAGAAGATAAGCCCTTCAGGTCAGAAGGTGTCCAATATGCTACTGGGGAAGAGCAGAGGGCTACTACTGGTAGTGCCAGAAAGAATGAAGCGATTGGGCCAAAGCCAAAGGATGCTCAGCTGTGGATATATCTGATGGTGAAAGGAAATGCCGATGCTGTAAGGAGCTATACTCCATAGGAACCTGGAATGTAAGAATCATGAATCAAGGCAAGCTGGATTTGGTTAAACAAGAGATGAGCCTAATGCTGGGAAAGATTGAGGGCAAAAGAAGAAAGGGACGACAGAGAATGAGGTGGCTGGATGGAGTCACTGAAGCAGTAGGAGTGAGCTTAAATGGACTCCAGAGAATAGAAGAGGACAGGAAGGCCTGGAGGAATGTTGTCCATGGGGTCGCGATGCATCGGACATGACTTCGCAACTAACAACAACAATAAAGCACAAAGCAAGTACATAAGATTAAAAGGTGCTTTTAAGTAAATGCATATATATATTTTTTTTAAAAATCTTAAGAAGGGGAGCAACATAACATAGCTTGAAAGATGTGCATCTCTAGTATAATCATAATTGCATACTTTCTTTCTGTATCCATATGAATTTCTGAAGCACTCGTCAGTGTGAAACGTGACTTCACAATCTTTACTGGCTTCACCTCTTGTCACACAGTACTAGTTCCGTTTGGTGCTGCCAAGGTGTACAAAAGTAAATCTGTCCAAATCATTCTACAGTTGCTAAACTGGAAATGGCAATATGCCACTTAAGCAGATTTTTCTTTGTGCTTCAACTGGGAAAAGGACTTGGAGTGGTTGGATATGCCCTTCACTCACATATTAAAGAGTGTCAGTCCCTTGACTGAGATAGGCTGTTGAATTTTAAGACACCACTTTTTGTCTCCGTAGCCCTTGGAATTCTCTAGACTTTTGAGGAATTAAAAAGATATAAGGTCATATTTTATTTTGAGTGGATGGCTTAGATAGAGATGGGCAAAGTTAGTGACCAGAGATCATATTTAACATGTTTGGAAAGTGCTGAAGGGCTACATTTGGCAGCACAGTAATTCAAAGTGGATGGACCAGCAGCATCCATATGTGCAAAGCCAACCTTTTCAAGGGAGAGTTTTCAGAGTTTTGGGTGCGGGGGTATATTCTCTCTCTTTCTCTCTTGGTGAATGTGCTCAGTTTAATTCAGAACTTAGACTAAAGGTTGTGTGGCGATAAACTCAGTAGTGCAGTTGGAGTGGACTCTCAGGATTGCAAACAAACAAACCAAAAGAAAACAGTGCAGGTAGTATCTGTAGATGCCATTGAAGTTAGGGCTTACTTTCTTCTACCTTGATTCCAGAAAGTGGATGTCGTGTAGTTTTTTGCAGCTCGTTGCCTTACACTGAGGTTTAGCTTCATTTTGATCTCAAGAGCC
The DNA here is from genome assembly GCF_051295495.1 of Thamnophis sirtalis. Lineage (NCBI taxonomy): Eukaryota > Metazoa > Chordata > Lepidosauria > Squamata > Natricidae > Thamnophis > Thamnophis sirtalis. Next base: position 52,331,135 of record NW_028261386.1, read on the forward strand.
AATAAATTGTTCTGATTTATTCTGGAGAAATGGCTCAAGACGGACTCACTGATAAAACAATTTATTGAGTTACTGTTTATTACTGGAACCTAAATTTTCATGAGAAGATTTTGAATCAAACCTAAACATTCAAGAAATCCAAATTCTTAAGTACTTCAAAAAGTGAGTCACAATTAAAAATGATAAAAAGGAGTTTGTAATAACATATTAGAAGCATTAAAAAATGCAGTTCTAAGAATATGACCTCTATATCTGGTGATTCAATTCGCTTCCAAGTGAACCCAGGAAGTATAATTTTTTTAAAAAAACATGGTTAAGATTGGACCTCAAATTTTTGTTCTGAAACCTGAGGACATCAGGTGGGAAAATGTATGGTGGGGAAAACTTGGTGGTCGAATGTTGGCCTAAAAGATCTGCTCTGAAAGCTCAACAGCAAGATTTTTCTACCACTTCAGTATCTGCATTGTTGATTATAAGATTTGTTCCTGCATCTGTTGGCATTAGTTTGTTTTTCTTTAATCATGGATTCATTTTTCACTTTCACTGCTCCTTTCATTATCAGACTTTCAGGTCATTTGCATTTTCAGCTATCAGAGTAGTGTCAATCTATACTCACCATACAGGGAGAAAGTATACAGCCTTGTTTAACTTCTTTGCTGACCAAATCTGTTTCAATTATGTTCAAACTGTGGCTTCTCATTCCAGGCACAGAACAAGAATTGTACTTGTTCTAGACACAGAATAAGAATTATCTCGGATTCCCATTTTCCTAAGGACAGCTCAATATTGATATGATTGATAAAATGGAAGGTCTCTATGATAGTCTGAGAGAATGTCCTTGAAGGACAGGAGAGGAGTTTTAAGACTGTGTAAAAGTCAAATAATTGAATTGAATTGAATTAAGAGGCAGATTGGCCTGCAGAAGAAATGGTAGTGTGGCAAACAGCTCGGAGGGAGCCCTCTCTCATTTCTTGGACTGTGAAGGCACTATCATTGGCATAAGGCTACACTAACAGAGTCTTACAAGTATAAAATTATTTTCCTGTAGATCAAGATAAAAGGGAGGCTCTCTTCTGAGATGTTTGCCATACCTCCTTTTCTGACTATTGCCTAGTCTTTGGTTCCTGATCCTCTTCCTGTCCCTCTGTGACATTCTCACAAAACATTACAGCCTCTCTCTAGTGAATGAAGCACAAATTGACTTTTTAAAAATAAACTTTGGCTGTCTCAATGATTCAGCGTATGTTAATAATGAAGTCTCATATTCCTTGACCTTTTCTAAAACCTGCTTGAGCATCTGGTTTTCTTTTTCCATTTTATGACTCTAATATGCATTGGATAATCCTATTTCACTACTATGTGAAATTAAGAATATTGTACCATTGCATGCACAACTCTGTTTGAGTCTCCTTTGGTGGTATGTAGATTGACATCATCCAATGGCCTCTGAGTCATTCTCCAGATTTGCTAGGATACCTTGATTAAAACCTTTATTGCTTCTTCTATTGCTTGCCATATTTTTGTAAATATATCATCAATTACTGTAGCTTTCTATCTCAGCAATGACCAGAGTGCTGATCTAATTTCATTTAGAGGTTCTTGCAAATTCCAAGGTACTTTGGATTTTGACATTTTTATTGTACAGAATTTAAATATATTCTTTCCATTTCTCTTTAATGTTACTCTTAAAGCATGTAAAATATATTGCAGAGATGTAACTCTAGGTACACTAATCAAATTATTCTAATTTGGCTTTACAATAATTTATTGCAGACCATTAGGGAAGGAAAGCTCTTCTCTTTTTGAAAAAAAAATAAAGATCATTCTGTTTGTAGATTTTGTAGACTGAAGACACACAGTGGGATGAAATGCAACTTTTACAAATCCTGCAGTGAAAATTGGGTGTCTCTTTGATTCTCTTTAGGAAATCTTAACTAAGAGCAGGCTTGGAGATGTCAAGATGACCATGTGCCCAGATCTCTCCAAGGATTACTCAGAGGCCCTTAGAGGTTGTTCTTGGAAACATAATCTTTATGTAAACCACAGAATAGTTATTAAGGGAATGCTCTTCCTAATTGTACAACATAAAGATGTTTGTGAAGAAATTCACTCAATGAATAATTACGACCAGTGTCACAGTTATTCACTCTGGATTTTATAAAGCTCTATGAATAACAACAGATCTTTTTGCCCTTCCCAACCTTTTAGTCATAGTGAAACTCAAGACTACACATGCTGAAATATGATAGACTACAGGTAGTCTTCCACTCCTGACTATAATGGAGTCTACCCATTTCAGTTGCAATTCATGACAGTTGTTAAGTGAAGCAACCACATGGTCACCTTGCTTATCAACCCCCTAGCCCTGCTCTCCTAATATGTTCACTAGCAACCATGTAGGTTGCTAAGTAGAATGTGGGGTGCCTCAGGAATGAGTGAGGCTCTGGGAGACCTAACACTCTTTGAGGCACCCCATGCTTTGTTCCCCACCTTCAAGGGTCCCTACAGGCCTTGGACTTGCTTCTACCAACAAAGCTTTCATAGCTTTAAAAAACATTTGCATAGATGTTTGGTTTTAGACTCTTTAGAAGCTCTGGGAACAGCTTGATGCTGGTAAAAATAAAGGATGAAAAAAATAAGAAATTTCACCAGACATGTTGTCTGGCCATTATCCAGGCTATGAAAGCTGTAGTGCTTGATACTGATTAAAAAAATGCCAAACTGTCCATTGGATTTCTAGCACAGGAATTTCCTGGAGGCTGATGCCAAACTGGATATCAATGAAGAGAAAGGCAGAGGTCTTGCATGCCAGCCTGAAGCTATAACCATGAGAAAAGATGTATTGAAGCATTACCACAATTAATCTAGAATGTACCTAACACTATCAATTAAACTGAAATGGTTCCAATGGTCTTATCTTCAGGGATAAGTAATCTGTGAGATACAGTGGGTTACAATAAAGCTTATAAAGCAGTAGAAAAATGGAACAGGGGAGCAACTCTATAATTACTCTGCATTTCCCCCCATCCTACAAGATAAATGATATGACGGAACAGCAGCAAGATAGATATGAGATTGAGCTGGGCTTATTTGACAAGAAAGAATGTAACTTTTTACATTTATTTTGGTAATGAAGATTCTTTTTTTTTATATGCCAATTCCCAGTTCTGATAGAGATGTTCCCTTTTTTATAAGCTTTTCTTCTGATAATAAGGTAAATTTTAGTCAAATAAGGTTATTATAGTCTGCCTCTTCACAGAACCAGGTATTTGTAAAAAAAAAAAAAAAAACTTTACAAGGGTATAGATAGATAATATGGATTCTATTTAGAAGTATAGGACTTTGTGCTAATTTATAGGATGAAAATTTTATTTTTTCACATTGTCAATCAGTATTTAATTTTTATAAATACATATTTGCACACGTACTTATAATCTTCTTTCCCCTTCGTATAGCTATTAGTTGAAACTTTATCCCTAATTATTTCTTTTCTTTTGCTACAGTTTTACTGTTTCTTTTGTTCTCTTTAGTTATAGTCTCACTGATCCCAAAATGTATACATAACGTTTTACTTGCCTAATACTCAAACAATTACCTACCATTTGATCACAACATTCTTCTAGGGCAACATGGTGCTAGAAAGTCAGTGGAAACCTGTCCCTTAAATTACAAAAAAAACAGACTCACCTAAAACACTTTTTAATGTGTAAGTTGTATGATATAGATAATCAGAGGTCTATGAAACACTGAAAGATTTTCCCACTGTTTGTAAAGCAGGTGGTGAAGAGGAGTTCAGAACCTTACAGAGGGAAAGTTAGATATTTTCTAATTTATCGGTCCCCAGATACCAGCCTCCTCAAATGACCCTAGCAGCAGGGGGGGAAATAGAACTTGCTGCCTATTTCCCCCTCATAATGAAGTCATATTAAGAAATAGTTTATTACAAATTCAATAAAATGTTTCTCTTCTTTAAAATAATTTCTATTGCAAATTCTCTTTCAGTCAACTAAATGAGAACTAGTGGAAACAAAGGCTGTAGGTTCTCTTCTGTCTGCCACTAGAAAATATAAAAGCATCTCTCACTCTTTCACTCTCTCTCTCTCTCTCCCCCTTCTTCCCTCCTCTCTCTTTTACTTTAGTTCAGTATACCTCATTTTAGTTTTTGGATTAGAGGAAAAGGGCACTGACATTATATCAAGCAGTAATGGTACATAAAGATGCTGGGTTATTTTAGTGACAATGACATAGTCATCTCATACTGTATGAGATGGACCCGGATGGGCAAGATAAATGATAGACAATACAGTGCTGGATGTTGGGCCCTTCAGGTTGGATGGCACTCAACATACTTTTGAGGAAGAGCTGAGAGTACTAATGGCATTTATGAGACAGCTAAATCAACACCTCTAGGTTATTTGCTGATGTTGCTGTGGAGGAAACGGGAAAAGAAAATCAAATAAACAATTTTCCAAAAGATTCATAAAGGGGTTTAACTTTGAACCTGTATGCTAAAGGAGGTCAATGGAAAGGTAGTAATTGATTTAAAGAAGATTGAACAGAGATGGAAGGAGTATACTGAAATTCTTTACAATATAAATGTCAGCATCTAAAATACTTTGAAAAATATCCCCTAATTATAGTACTACAAGAGGAAGCTACACAGCACTCTGGTCATTGTCAAGCCAGAAGGCTACATAAATTGATGGAGTATTTACAGAAATATGGCAAGCAACAAAATGATCAATACCTGTTATAATCCAAGTACACCAGCAATGTTGACAATGACACAATGATCACAGATTGAAACAGCTCAGACTATATGCCAATTTCAAAGAAGGGGAACTTAAATACAATTTGAAAATTATGGCACAATATCCTTTATTTTAAATTACAGCAAAATAATGCTTAAGATTCTCCAATGCAGATCAGACCTCTACTTGAAATGAGATGCCTTTCAAAATTGGTTTTAGATAAGGCCAAGGAAGAAGAGTCATTATTAGTTATTTATTTAGCGTATGGAAAATACATGAGCATATACTGGTTCAAATGCTAATGTCCAGTCAACCCAGCCATTCAATGACAAGGTGGTCTACGTTGAAAAAAATCAGACATTGGGCTAGTCTTGATGGACATTTGGACACAATGTAATGGATATTTTGTCAAGGAGCACCACAGCCACACTGAGGGGTAGAGACAAGACCCCACAATGAGTTCTGGCAGACACCAGGTTGGGTACAGATCCTGTTCAGAGTTGGCCAATGCGGGTGAATATGTCAAAACCTGGCACCTTTTGTTTAGTCATCTATGTAACTGCCTGTAACTGGGCATTCAGCAGCCCATTTGGCTTTCCACTATGTGTTGATATCAAAATTATTAGACAGCTGTTGAGTAAGTGCCAGAGAGGACTTCCTGAATTTAAGCCTGCCAATTGATAGATGAGGAAGATCAGTGTGCAGAGGCAGAAGTGGGCTTCCCATAATTTTGTTGTTCACATTCACTAAGACTTCTGCCTTCATAGAGCTGGTGGTGCAATGTGACTCAATACGGTGAGCCAGCAAGTAGGAGTAAATTTTATGCAGCCACATAGTGTCATTTAGTCTAGCATCGATCTTGCTAATGTGGCAGTTATTAAGCCAAACAGGGGCGCAGTATTCGGCTGTGGAGTAGACCAACCCTAGTGCTGATATTCTGAGAGTAGAGGCTGAAGCTCCCCATCTTGATCCTCTTAGTCATTATTGGTGAAACATGCCGATAATTGAGTAAACCAAACAATACTAAAAATAAATAAATGCATGCTAAGCCATGAAATACTTTTTGGAAAAGGGGAATTGTTGACTATATCATTGTCCTTATGCAAAATCTATATTGTCAGATGCCATTATACAGACCAACTTGTTGAAACCGAAGGATACTAGATCAGTAGAGGAGTGAGACTTTGCACTCTTCCCTTATTTATTCAACTTATATGATGGAAAAATATTGAGGAAGGTTGGCTTGAAGATAAGCATTATTAAAATTGGATGAAGAAGCATTAATAGCCTTGTGTTAATAACACAATAGTTAGGCAGCCTTCATTTACTGACCACAATTGAGACCAGTAACTTGGTGTTAAAGTAAGTGGTTGCTATGAAAGAAATCCCGTGACTATATTATAACTGTGCTTATGATTTTCTTCAGATTTTCTTTTCCTACACACCCCTGCCCCTTTGAAATGTTCACTCTGTCAATGAGATGATTATGAAGAAGAGAATTTACATTGTATTTACATTCATTGGAGAGGAAGAGATTATAAAAGAGTAAGCAGGCACACAGTGGGGAATATACATCAAAGGAATTCACTAGGAGCAGCAGCTGCAAGTCCCTCAGGCAAATAGCCACTGTATTCCCCACTGTGTGTTTCCTCTTCTAACCCCTTCTTTTCCAATCTCTTTGCTACAGGTCAACACATATAACTTTACAACCAAGGCACACATTTATAACCCTTACAGCGTCCCTCAGTCACATGATCATGTGTGTCTTGATTGTAAAGTTATTTTTTCAGTACCACTATAGCTTTGAAGAGTCACTGCCCAAGGCACCCGGTAAGCGAGGTCTATCTGTAGTCTAATTGTTTAAAATGCAAATCATCTAGAAGCTCTAGAAATGAAACAGAAGAGAACAGTGAATGATAGAACAATGAATGGAATGGGATCATGATTAATATAAAGAAAATCATTATGGAAAAAAAATAACATATCAAGTCACAGTCTGTGGGAAAATTGGCAGAAAATGTTCTGTAGATGATTTATCACTCCATCAGTGATTGCCAAGATTGACAAATTATACAACCACAAAAGTTGGAGATGCTATTATTAAAAAAGGAACATTTTATCATATTTAGTGTTCATTCAAAAAGACACAGGTAGAAATGCACCAGAAAGAAATACACCAGAGCATCCAGAGAATTCTGAAAATAAAATTTGAATTAAGACCACAAATGCCTTTATGAAGTATATCTACAGGGAATGCAAACGAAAAGTATCACAATTTAATAGGATGTATGATGACAGCAACTAGAATCAACCTGGCATTGCATTGAAAAATAGAAGATTGAGAGACCATAATTGGAGGATAAGTGGCAATGGAAAAATTGTTTTACGCGCGCGCGCGCACACACACACACACACACAACACACACACACACACACACACACTATACCTAACAGACTTCATCCAGGAATGGTTCCTTTATATTATAACATGGAAAAGCAAGCTGTGACATACTTTTTTAAGTGAAAGAGAAAATGTTTTTAAAAAACAGTTAAAATGACTTAAATAATTGCAGGTGTTAAAGCATTGTATAAAAATATTTTAGTAGTAGTCAATGGTCATGGTTGGGGGGGAAAAGAGAAAAAAGTGGGGGTAAGGAGGCCCTATGCTGTCTTCCTTTCTTTCTTCCTATACTGTTCTTTTTATATTGTTATTTCTTTATTTTTTTATTTTAATCATTGTATCAAATTATATTCTTTGGATTTTTATTTTAACTTTCACCTTAGTGCAAAGCTTAGAAAACAGTAATATTAACAACAACAACAAAAGGTAAATAACAACATAGATGAATTAAGGATTACAATGTTATACATATATTTTTATGTATGTATATCAGTGATGTGTTCTGAATCCCGTTGCAACTGGTGTGGTGCAACAGGGCTGGGCATCCACCACATGCATACACACAGTGCACGCTTGCATACTTACCGCCTGCGATGCTCTGCAATGCTCCAGCTGCTCAGCGGAGCATCGCCCAGGGGCTGTATGGTCCATGCACGTAAACCCTGATTGGCTCAAATACAGGTAAGGAGGGCAGGCGGGTGGCCCTCTGGAGCACCGTACCGGAACGGTACCTGGTGTTTCCAGAAGGTGTACCAGTCATATCCCACCACTGATGTATATATACTCTCTCTTTTTCTTTCTTTTTTTCTGTTGTTATTCTAATTAATTAAAAACAGAACTAAGCTAGTGACAGTCGATATAGCAATCAGTCTTAGAAATGATCATTCATTCATTCATATTTGTTATACTGTCCACCTCCAATAGATTATGGAACCATATGAAACCCAAATATCCATTAAAACAAGATAAAACACAAAAGCATATAGACCAGCCAGACTCAAAGCAATACGAACCAAACAAAACAACAACAAACATTCCCTCGTTACAACCAATGCAATAATATATTTCCATAATGAAGATAGTGATGTGAGGGATTTTATTTTTAATGTCTTCAATTTAGTCTTAACTCCTGGTGACTGCCCGGAAAAATCCTTGTGGTTTTCTTGTAAGCATTTTCAAAAATAGTTTGCCACTACCTTCTTCTTAGGGCTGAAAGGAAGTGATTGGCTCAGTCACCAAGCCAGCTTTTTGCCTAAGGCAAGACTAGATGTGTTCTGCCTTTTAGGATTGTCTATCAAACCCAAGAGACTATGAGTTTTAATCCTGCTTTATGGATCCTAGGTATGTCTCGTTTAATGAAAAGAAGGACTAGAGGTGACATGATAGCAGGGTTCCAATATCTCAGGAGCTGCCACAAAAAAGAGGGAGTCAAACTATTCTCCAAGGCAATTGAGGGCAAGACAAGAAGCAATGGGTGGAAACTAATCAAGGAGAGAAGCAACCTAGAACTGAGGAGAAATTTCCTGACAGTTAGAACAATTAATCAATGGAACAGCTTGTCTCCAGAAGTTGTGAATATTCCAACACTGGAAGTCTTTAAGAAGATATTGGATAACCATAACCATGTCTGAAGTGGTGTAGGGTTTCCTGCCTAAGCAGTGGGTTGGATTAAAAGATCTCCAAGGTACCTTCCAACTCTGTTATTCTGTTTTTTCTGTTTTAGACTTAAAGCCACCAGGTGATCTTGGGCTAGAATTTCAAGAAGGCAATAGCAAATTGCTAATGAAAAAATGCAGAGACTTTGTCTAGGCAGGATCTCTCTCCCTCTCGCTCCCTCTCCCTCCTCTCTCCTTCTCTCTCTCACTCTTCTGCTCTCCCCATTCTCCCTCCTCTTTCTCTTTCTCATATTCAAATGTCCTGATGTACCTACAAAAAAGTTTAATCTTGAAGAAGCAGTATAGAAAGAATATCAGTGCTTTTGAACTTTGGTGCTGCAGAAGATTTTTCAAAATACCAATCATAGAACAAATCAGTTCAGACTTCTCATTTGAGGCACAAATGATCAGCTCAAATTATCCTACTTTGGACACATTATGCAAAGACCTAGCTCCCTTGAGTAGTCCATATCGGTAGCAATTGTAGAAAAATGAAAAAGAGGACAACTAAGTGCAAAATAGATGGATATATTTATAATGAGGACAGGTCACAGGACATCATATGGAGACAGAACATAGAATAATAGAGTTCGAAGGGACCTCTGAGGCCTTTTAGTTCAACTCCCTGCTTGACCAGGGACCCAAACGGTTGTTCAATCTCTTTTTGAAAGCCTTCAGTGTGGAGCATCCACACTTCTGAAGGCAAGCTATTCCATTGGTTGATCGCCCTCACTATTAGGAAATTGCTCCTTAGTTCTGGGTTGCTTCTCTCCTTGGTTCTATAAGATAAGGACATACAGATAAATCTTAGATTTGTAATACAAGGGACAAATCATCCTGGAGAAGGCCCATGACTCTAGTTGCCAAGAGTTGATACTAACTTGATGACACATAGTAAGTGAATCAATCAAACAAACAAACAATTCCTCTCTCAATGGCTATTTTTTTTAAAGAGAATGATATACCTTTTATGTTATCTCTAGTTGAACTGTTAAGGTCTTCCTCGGGTGGGAAGATGTAGTGTTCACCTAGATTGTTTTGTGTACTATTTTTGAACTGAAATGTACATGGCAAGTGAGAAATTTGAAATATTAACTGGTTCCAGGCCATAGGTCTGTTGGTTTAAAAATGTAGTTCTCCAATATTATGAAACTTAACAACATACCAGAGTAGAAATTGGCTTGCAGAAGTAAGTAGGTTTATCTTTTGCCATTGGCCTCATTGATTGAAATGGAATCTTTCCAATTCATCAACTAAACTGATCCAATAAATTGAAAGTGGCAACCTCATTTATAAGCACTCTTCACTTTTTAAAACAATGTTCTTGTGCTTTTCAAGTTCCATGACAGTGAAAAAGTACTTCAGAGAAGCCGTGTTATGCTAACTTAGATTAAAAGAGCAAACAAAAAAGCTTGATATTATTCTGCACTTTGCAATTAGAACTTTGTACTATTTTTTCATTCTCTAGTCACATCTAGTATTATTTCTTTCTTTCTTTCCTTCCTTCCTGCCTTCTTTTTTCCCTTCCTTCTTTCCTTCTTTCCTTTCCTTCTTTCTCTCTCTCTGTTCCTCCTTCCCTTTTTCTCCTTCTCATGCTAATCAGCGAAGAAGAATGTAACCCTGTTCGTATTTTACTTTTTTGACATTCATATAAGAGAACTCTTGAATTTCAAAAAGATAGTAGTTATTTGAGAGAAACATGTGAAAGCTGCCTAGTAATCAGTGCTCATTTACATAGATAATCCTGGTGCAATCTCCATCTATTTCACAATTAGTCATTGTGAATGTTGGAATATTTTATTTTATATCCCCTTTCCCTTTTCTTGCTCTCTTCTTGATTTTAATATCTGTAACCTTTGACCCATTGAGGATTTTAGGTTATTGTTGCTTGGTCCTAACGTGTTGCCATAGAGACACACTGGTTTCATAAATAATCACATATAAAATTTCTTGTCTGTGTTAGTAAAGATGCAGGGCATGATCCACCAAGGTATTCCTCCAGCTATTCTTGGTTAATTCAGTGGGTTCTTCCTAACTGTTTTCATAAATTTCAGTTATAGTAATATAGACACAAATAAAATAAAAATGAATTACTGTTAAGAACTTTCTTAAAATAACATATTTTTGTAATTAAAATGAAAAAAGCTGTTTTGCTACATTCGTTTAATATAGGGCAATAGCAGGTATGTAGATTCTTGGCTCCATCAAATTAAAACAATGTTTCTGCCCACACGTGCTCATAGCACATAACTGGAAAATAGGAACACAATTTATTGTTTAAAGATTTGATAGTAGAAGTATCTCATGGGTACATTTCAACACATGTCTCCCTGTGTGTCCTTCCTAGAGTCTGTGATTATGTCCATCCAGGAATTCTTTTGGTCTTTTTCTGAGTTTGTGTTGCATGTGTCATTAGAAACATCTGCATGCAGAGATAGCCAGGGCAAGATGGCTTCCAGCAGGAGAGTGTGTTTTCATCCTAGAAATTTTCATTTTATCTAGAGGCCATGTAAGAGGCTAGGTTGTAAAAAGACCTGTAGAGACCTTGTTTCTTACAAGATGGCTTTTATGGATTGTTCTTTTAGTGTGCCTTGTGTCTGGTCCAACTAAGAAGATCTGATGAATTTCCTTTTTCTAATATACATTTTGACATCTCTGGGGAGATGGATGGTTACATTTTTCAAAATGTTTCCTTTCTAATATGGACTTAGACAACAAATTGGAATCTTACCTGATAGCTGAATCCACCTTCTTCCCTTTCTGTAATTTAATCTGGGCTAAAATGCAGACCATTTTTCACCAGTTATGGTATATGGATTAAATAGAACAGGGTTCTTTTTGAAAACCAATTAAAAATTCTGTTTATTCAGGCCTCCAACCATAAGGCCAGTCATAGGCACTTTAGGAGGCATTGTTGCTCTTTAAATTTAAAAAAGAAAGGTTATCACAGCCTCATCCCCAAAGCCTTTCTTGGCATCTCCTTTTAAGTTATAAGTACAATGGTAGGATCAAAATCTATATAAAATTTACTTTGATTTTGTTGGCAAACCCGTAGTTCTTTTCAAATGCATTCACAACTTCCTTATTCGCTATACACGGATACACTACACTATAGTATGTGATGCCAAGGGCAGATAGTAGAAAAAAGCTACCTGTATATTGGAATTCTGGGGAGCTTTTTATTCCAATACTTATTTTCAAGATAGTTACTTCCCTATGTCCTGACTTTATGTTAGAATGTGCTTCCTAGTTTTATGGCATCTTCTGTAGTGCAACTTTGGAATGGTAAATAGTTTCTATAGATTATTAATGGATATGGTAGACACATTGCAAAAGATAATTATTTTAAGCATAAACTGTTTCTCATGGCTGATAAAATGAGGAGAGACCCTTTGAAATGTGTTCAAAGAATATTAAGGCACGTTTGGGACAAAGCTATGTATTCTGAAAATTGTAACAGATAGCAGATGGAAATATACATAAAATGTGACAAAATGAAATGCTAACAAAAGCTATATTTTGGCTCATCTGCATATCATTGCCTAGGAGTAGAACTGCATAGAAAAAACCCCATATCCTTTATGCTTCATATATGTTTGTATTTATGCCTGATATGTACTGTTTCTAAAGTTTCTAAAGACAAAATATACTGCTTAATAAAAAATTGAAAATTTAAATTTAAAACGTCAAACTTTTGCAGATAATTTGATGTGTGGCTTTAAAAAAAAATCTAAGCACTTTAAGCTGCTTAGATCAGCTAGAAAATAAGTTACTTGCTCTGCAGGTTGAAAATACATGTGAAAACATTTCAAGAAGCAGCCAGAGGTAATTATATTCTGTTCATTCCTAGATAATTGCACGAGGATATTATATGAAGTATGAAGAAGATGTCTACTTCTGTCAAAATACAGGATAACAAGCAATAATTTCCTAGAACATTTTTACATAGAACTTAAGTATTTTCATCCCATATAGATATACAGTATGTCAGCTTTTATGGCTATTCTCCCATAGCTTTAACCTATTCTATAGCTATACTGAACCTATTCTATAGCTGTACTGAACCTATTCTATAGCTACACTGAAAAAAGGCAAATATCACTCCAGAAATAGTAAGTAGTCATCATGTTCTGTTAAAAATTAACAATATGATCTACGGATATCTGTCCAAAGCCAGGATAACCAGCATTACCTTTACAAACAAAAGTCAATCTAGTCTGCCTTTCAGTGGTTGAGACATAATTTTGAGAGAGGCTTTATGCCTGCTTTGGTGCTTTTCAGAAGCATTTGATTTATCCAATTTATTTATTCCAACTACGCAAAATTTATATGACACTAAGATAAAAGACAATCGTTACTAATACCACTATATTGGCTCATAACATTATTTGCTTGCTGTTTTTCCCATCCCCCCCTGCCCCGCGGCCACCCTAGGCAATAGGCAGTGGTACCTGTTTAGTTTTCCACTAAGTGTAATATTGCTCTCCTGTCTCCATGTTCTGACATCATTCCATTCCAATAATTTGCTGAACTCAGCTCCTGCCTTTAGCAATTTTTAAAAATAAACCCTCAGAACCAACAAACATATTAATAGTAATTAAAAGATAAGTTGACAAGCGAGATCAGCACGTCTAAATTTTACTCTGGGTAGGGAAGTGAGAGACAGAAATAAATGTGAGGGTGGCATGAAAGAAGGGGAAAGCAATGGTTGTTGTTAGTCATTTTTAATAAGTCACAGATGGGATGTCTCACTGAATAATAATCCTATTGAAAATAAGCTTGTTCTCCTTATCTGAAGTAGATCACTGTTTTTCTATTCTTGATGAATCAACCTGTGATATAGAAAGATTGAGTTAAACAAGTGGAGATGACTTCATAGATTTGAATTCTAGGAGCCGAGGTGGCGCAGTGGTTAAATGCAGCACTGCAGGCTACTTCAGCTGACTGCAGTTCTGCAGTTCGGCTGTTTAAATCTCATTGGCTCAGGGTTGACTCAGCCTTCCATCCTTCCAAGGTGAGGAAGGACCCGGATTGGGGGGGCAATATGCTGACTCTGTAAACCGCTTAGAGAGGGCTGAAAGCCCTATGAAGCGGTATATAAGTCTAACTGCTATTGCTATTGCTATGTGAATCAGAGTGATTACAGTTACATATAGACTTCAGAACATTTAGAAGCAATAGCTGTAAACTGCCTATGCTTTCTAACATGGAATATCATCAACAGTTCCCTGCTGAATGGCAAGAAGTTTGGTGGAAAATCTGGGATGCCTCTTTGAGAGGTGCAAAGAATGCCATATATTCCAAATAAACATTCAGAAGAGTTTCGTCCAAAACCAGGGTGCCCACATTTAATTTTCTATTTACAGTGGCAGAATAAATACCACCAAGCACAAGTGAATTTAATTTGGATAAAATAGGCATAGGGTTCACTTGCATCCCTTGATTAAATTTGCACATTGCAATAAGCCTTAATTTGTTGAATCTTGATTTGAATAAACCATAATTAACTTGATTTGTGCTATCTGCTAAGCCACATGTCAACCACAATAGCTACATTTTCACATTATAATTAGGCAAAATAATAAAGTCATGAGTAAATCAGCTGAAGGATCCAGAAAAATGTATAGCCTTATCAAGTGCTTTAGAGTGCAGGACTAGAATATGTTTAGTTGTGAGAATCTAGCACATGATTATAAAATTTCAAGGCATGAATTTAAAGTGACATGCTGTGAATTCTGTTTGACCCTTGACTCAGTAGAGGTTTTCCTTATTTCCATCAGTGATACTTGGAAATTTGTAAGTTCATCCAGGAATTTGCATTTAGAGATTATGGTTAGTTTATTTGGATGTTTTTATGGAGCATATCTAATCTGAATACTTTGAAAGTAATTAATTTTCAGTTTTTTAATTCATTTTTAAAATTCTAATGGTGATGAATAACATTTATACCTTGGTTTTATTTTAAATTGATGTCAGACCAAATAAAAGATGTTATTGTGTATCTATTTATTACCCTTCTTAATAGTATATAATGTAGAAAGTTAGTGTCAGCTGGCAGACGGGAGCCAGTTATTTATGAGATCTTTGTGCATTATGTATGGGGTAAGGAGAAAACTCAAGAATGAAACAGGTTCATTCAATAGTATAATGGAAATATTTGGGGGAAATTATAGACATATGGTATTTCTTAGTCTCTATTATATGAAAAGTACCAAAGTATTGTACAATTTTTAAATAGCTAAAATGGTAAAAATGTTGATAAAATGGGATCAGAACAATATACCTGGAAATAAACGAAGCCTGAAAAGGCTTGCCATCATTGAAAGAAACATACAGCAGCAATTTTCAATTAATTTTCTCCGGTAGGCTTAGTTTCAGCCCTCAGGAAATGATGTTGTTGTTTACTGTTAACAGAAATTGGTCAGGAAGAATACCTAGCAAATTTCTGGTTTTGTTTGTTTTTAAAAAAAGTTTTACAAGATCCTTATGCAGAATAGTTGCTACTGTACTGTGTTCTCATTCTTGGGAAAGATATCAATAGATGTTATGAAAGTGTGTTCCTGGTTTCTTTTATTATATTGGCAGAGTTGTTTTCTAGGCTGGAGAATCCTGTACATTTGTATAGCTTACATTCACACATAATATTAAAATAAGATATTGCTTATTTTGTCATTGGATGAACCCAGTCATGAGTTGTAAATCACATTTTCCATGTAAACAAACAAACAAAGAAACAAATAAATAAGCAAGCAATCTATGATTTATATCAGAAAGGGTTTTAAAAATCCATACTTTGTTTATATAGAAAATCTGATCTCTGGAGGAATACTAATCCAAAGAGTGGGGGTCATGGTCATAAAGCCATATTTCTGAGATCTTATTAGATGCCATTGTTTAATAGAGGGGATTTGAAGTATATCCAGTAAGATACACTCTGGTGTAGAAAATGGAATTTTGATATGACATGCAGCACCACATTTCAGAGCAGGATAACTTCCAAAGAGTTTCAAGGGCAGCCCCATGTACAGCACATTGCAGTAGTTCATTCTAGAGGTGGCTAGAGGGTTTGAATGACTATCCAAGGGTCCTCCAGTCCATGAATAGGCACAGCTGGTGCGCCATCTGGATATGTGCAGAGTTCTTCAAGTAAGAGTTGTGACTCCAGGCCAATACCCAAATTGTATACTTGTCTTGAATGCAACCCTCTTTCAAGATGGTTGGGAAAGATGGGAACTCTGCCACATAAGGGGGCCCATATATCCACACTTGGTCTTGTTGGGATTGAGCCTTAGGGATTCAGTCTCAGTCTGTTCCTTCCCATCCATAGTGGCTGTTGATGTCTTACCAACAGAGGTAATACATCAACATCAGCCTTTGCACATTTTAGGAACAACATATGTACCATATTTTTTGGTGTATAAGATGCACTCCACCCCAAATGTGGGTGGAAATGTTGGTGTGTCTTATACAGTGAACGTTGCTGAAGCTCTGCCCACCCACTGGCCCCCACCCTTCAAACTCTGCCTCCCAACAATTTGCCTTCTTGCAGCAAACAGCCTGGTCAGCCTCAGCACAGTCTAATTTAGCATGAGTAGCGGATTGGCGGTTGGATCTGCTCCCTGGAATATCGCCTATCAGCTGTTCCAGGCTAAGGGGATTGCCACCTCCATCACTGCCATCACCGCTTATCACCACCTCTGCACATCCCATTTTCAGCCTCCACGCCTCCAGTTTTTGGCCTCACCTTATTTTCAGCCTGTTCCAGTCAGCAGGAATTGCCACTGTTGCATATCCCTGCTGTCTGGAAGGAGCCAAAAATGGGATGTGTGGCAGCCAAACATGGGGTATGTAGAGGGTGAAAACGGGGTGTGGGGAGGCCAAAAATGGGATGTGTGGAGGCCAAAAATGGTGCATATGGAGGCAGCGATAGGCAGCAACATGTGGTGGTAATCCCCACCTGTTACCAGCTAGAACAGCTGATAGGCGGTATTCTGGGAGGCAGATTCAACTGCCAATCAGCTGCTCGTGCTAAATCAGGCTGTGCTGAAGCTGACCAGGTTGTTTGTTGTTTGGTGCAAGGAGGCAAATTGCTGGGAGGCAGAGGCAGTTTTTTTTTTCTTGTTTTCCTACCCAAAAGCTAGGTGTGTCTTATAGTCTGGAGCATTTTATAGTCCGAAAAATATGGTAAGTGAGTATCATTTGCATACTGATGATAGCAGACCCTGAACTGATAGTTTCATATATTTCTTAAATATATGATCAACATAGATTGGAAGTGACCACAGAGGAAGGAGAACTACTACAATACAGTGCTGCCCACTCCCAATTGCTGCAGGTTGTCCAGAAGGATTCTATGCCTGATGGTATCAAGCATCCTTCAGCTCAACTTTCCTTCTGCCATGCATTTATTTCAACATATATATTTTATGTGTTCCCCAATTCTGTACAAAAGGCATAACCTCACAGTAACAAAGCTGGTATCATATTTCTTAGATAATAGCCTATTAGGTTAGATATTATGTTATCTTTAAATCAATATAAATGGGGAATTCAGGATTAAATTCCGATTAGAACAATGAGTTTCGTTTCATTTATATTTTTATAGTTCTTTAATTCATATATAAATTCACCAATGTATAAATTCAAACAATTAAATTTTCCTGAAAGCATTAATCAATATCATTCATAAATATAATCCTTCAAACCAATTGCACTGATTTTTTTTAAAAAAGAAAAGGATTTGGGTTTTAGTTGAAGCTTCCTTTTTTTTTAGAGTTAATGGCAATTTTTTTCTGTCTTATATTTCACTAGTAACTTGCAGTTTATATTCTCTGATAGTGAATAATTTGTTTACATTACATAAAGAAAGGAAATAGCTATCTTCAAAACAACACTCATACGATACATTTATTTTAAATGCTTGGGCAATCCCATTAGCTAAAAGAAACCAGACTCAGTTTAAATTAGCATGTAATTTAAGTATTCACAATGACAATGACTATAGCCAACTTATAATTAAAGACATTCTACAAAAATTAGCTTTCCACAGAAATTGCTTGTCTCTTGTTCTGACTAGTTACAGAGGTCATTCTTTAAATAACAATATTTGTGTAAAACCTTCTAGATATCTTTCTTTTCTTTTGATGGCGACAAATAATAGAATACAAATATCATTGTTTCTTTGCAGAGTTGATAGTTTACATGTTTTTTACAAACCTTGACCGATGTTTGCTGGTATTCTTTTATAAAAGGCTGTTGATCTTATTGCCCAGAAGTGCAAACTTGAACTTCATGGTTCCATGAGCAGGCATTGCTTTTTATTTATGAGGCGCTTCAGACTATAAAGCAGTACGGCTGGTGGGTACCATGCTTCAGCTTAGCTTTTTAATTGATGTAACACAAGCAGTGGCTAGTATGGTACTTTGAGGGAGTCTTGCATCACAGTGATTATAATTGCAGCCTGTCATGAGGATTCTGCTTTGTTTCTAAAACACTTCCCATCTAAATTGGATCCTGGATGAAACAATACAGGAATACCTGGCTCATAATTTGCACTAACCAAAAGGTCCAGACTGTTGGGGGCAATATGCTGACTCTGTAAACCGCTTAGAAGCGGCTGTAACATCACTAGGAAGCAGTATATAAGTCAAAGTGCTATTGCTAAGCAGTAATCCCTAGTGTCGTGTAATGGCGTAAGCTCCGGTTACTTATCCCAGCTTCTGCCAACTTAGCAGTTCGAAAGCATGTAAAAATGCAAGTAGAAAAATAGGAACCATCTTTAGTGGGAAGGTAACAGCATTCTGTGCACCCTAGTCATTTAGTCATGCTGGACACATGACATCTTTGGGCAGTGCTGGCTCTTCGGTTTTGAAATGGAGATGAATAGTGCCCTCTAGAGCCAGGAATGACTAGCATATATGTGCGAGGGGAACCTTTACCTTTATTGCTAAACAGTGAACCCTCTGGTTTAAGTGCAACTCCCAGGGGCTCTGGAAAACACCGTTGACACAGTATTTCTAACTGAAGTTGGAAAATATGAATGATCAGAATGATCGCCTCAATTTTGTTTAAGTAGTATAACTTTAAATAACTATCACTTTTTGCAAATTCTTCATCCCTTCTCCTCAACTTCATTGTTATCTATCCAAGCGAAATGTGTTCTGAGCATGATTTTTTCCCCCAGTGTTGTTTTTCTGTTGAGAATCCATTGGGTATTTTCTTTTCTTTTTCTAATCCCTTAGTGTGCTGAACCGAACCCCAGTGCACCTGGTCCATGAAATCCTATTAGTAGATGACTTCAGCGATGATCGTAAGTGAACTTGAAAACTAGAGGGGTTGAGAAGGAGGGAGAGAGGGAACTGTGCATCTGTGTGAGGATATATTGGCGCACAGTCTCAACCTTCATGAGACTAAAAACCTGATCCTGGAAAAGAGGAGATTTTCTCATGTATTATGATTCCCCATTGTTCCTTGACATTATAATGGCCTCATACCCTTTTCTATTCTGCCACAAGGAGTTAAGTGTCCACCATCAAAGTTCTTAACGCTCACTTCCTGACCTCTTGATTGTGTGAAAGCCTTTGAAAGATGAAAAGAAACAATCAAATAACATTGCATTCTGTTTGTGTTTTCAAAGCGGATGATTGCCGTTTGCTGATCAAGCTTCCCAAAGTGAAATGCCTGCGCAACAGTAGAAGAGAAGGTAAGCATTGGGGGGGCTGAGCACACTGAAGGAATACAAAGAAGATAAAAAGACAAAACGAACGCTTTATAGTATAGGGAAAATAAAGTGCAATGCCTGTCCTAAATACTCTTTTACAACCAATGTGCATACTTTTTACACTTGTAATCTCCTACTAAGGTGGAGCTTTCTGATGAAAATGTAAGCAGTATCAATGAAAGAAGATGAGGCACTTATTTATAACATATGTCATAGAGATCTTGTCATCCCTATGTCTGCCAGTGTGTCTGTGTGTCCGTGCATGTAATTGTGTTCTCTAAATTATTTTCATACTTTAAAGCAGGGGTCCCCAACCCCCTGTCTGTGGACCAGCACCGGTCCGCAGCATGCCAGAAACAGGGTTGTGCAAACAAGCTAAGCCCCATTCACAGGATGCAAGAAGCATTTGAAACCACGCCCCCCCTCCAGTCCGCAGAAAAACTTCTCTCCAAGAAACCAGTCCCTGGTGTCCAAAAGATTGTGGACTGTTGCTTTAAAGAACAAAATAAAGCAATCAATGTATTTTTCTTCAAAATGAAACTCAACCTCAGTCAGGTTTCCTTTAGCAAATGTACCCAGGACTGCAGCATTTTATAATTTGTAATTAATGATACATTTGAAAATTGTAAGCTCAATTGCATTTTAGTTCCCTTTTTTATTCATCGATATTTTACTATTGGGGTTTTTTTTTACTCATCTTTATTTCTTTTACATTCTTTATCTAAAATGCCTAATTTAAAAATGACTTCATCATTGATGGACTATTGAGTTCAGGATCAGGGTGAACATTTAAAGGACTTCACTTAAGCATGGCATATCCACTTTTGCACATTAACCTCCATGACTGGTACATTTTGCAATAAGGAAGATATTTGCAAGAGAAATGGATAGTTTTTCCTGAACTGAGATAAATGCACCATCAAGTCATTTCTGTTTCTGACATGTGCATAAAGTAAGGTTGAATTTCAATTGAATTAATACTCATTTGCCTGATATAAATTTGGCCAGTCCAAATGCTGCCCGTGGAGCTGACAAAAAGGTAGAAGGGATGTTTTTCAAAAATCAGCCACTCAGCTGAATGCCTGCTGTATTAAAATGGCCCAATAGCTGTAATAACTTTTTAAAATGATCCGTCACTGCTTAATAATTTGCATTAATAAAGTAACAATCATTTGCAATTTCACACATTAAATTTTACTTGTGTATTTAAGTTTGCTTTTTTAAAACCATCCTGGAAGTTTGTTGAAGGACAAGTATAATTTTATTAAATAAGTATTCATGGTAAAGATGTGGGTGAAAGCATTGTGAAGAAAAAATACTTGGCAGTGACAGAGCCCCTGTCATTAAAATTCTTCCCAGCAACAGTGTCAGAGGTGAGAAAGAAGACACAAGTGTTTTTTCTTGGCTTAAAAGAACTATAGCTGTCAATTAAGGCTTTGCAAAAACTCTCTTCAGGCAGCATGTTCTATTGTAGAATTTGATCTACTGATCCTTCTCTTCTCTGGATTAGATACACCACTCTGTTCAGCTGCACAAGGTGATTGTTCCCAGCTGGTAGTCTTCCTGCTTACCTAAATTTTCTAAACTAAGCGTTGGGGTAACTTGGAAGGCATGTGGCTCACCCACATGGCATTCATTTTGATCTCCTCCTCCTCCTCTAATAGAATAGAATAGAATAGAATAGAATAACAGAATTGGAAGGGATCTTGGAGGTCTTCTAGTCCAACCCCTGCTTAGGCAGGAAACCTTACACCACTTCCTCCTCCTCCTCCTTCTCCTATTATCTAATTGTAACACAATTTCCTGCCAAGCAGGAAGCAGATGGTGATCACCTCAAAGTGGCAAGTTGTGTCCTAGGTTTATCATATTCCATTTATGGTTGAAAGAACAAAATTCACTGGCCCTGACTTGCAAAGCACACATTCTGCTGCAAGTGAACTTTATACTTGAACTTTGCAGGGGCTCAAATCTAAGTTATTAGCTAGATCAATACAGGTAGTCCTTGACTTATAACCACAATTGAGCCCAACATTTCTGTTGCTAAGTGAGACAGATGTTAAATGAATTTCCCCCCCATTTTACATCTTTTCTTGCCACAGTTATGACTGCAGTGAATCGCTGCAGTTGTTAAGTTAGTAACAGGACAGTTAAGTGAATCTGGCTTCCCCATTGACTTTGCTTATCAGAGGTTGCCACATGACCCTGGGATCACTGCAATTTGATGATTTAGTTGCCAGGTATTTGCATTTAATCACATGGCCATGGGGATGCCACAATGGTCATAAGTTACTGTTTTCAGTGCCATTCTAACTTTGAACAATCACTAAATTAAATGTAAGTCAAAAACTTACCTGTATTTCTCAACCTCAGCAACTTTTAAGATATGTGGACTTCTATCAGTATTCCCCAGCTAGCATTCTTGTCCAGACTAGTGAAAAATTCCCATTTGACTAGAATTTTGCCCAACTGACCTATTTGGTAAGGTAGTCCATGATACAGTACAGTATTTAGCAATTTGTATATTCCTTTCTTCTCATATAGGAGGAGACTATCTCCATGAGAGAAGGACCTCTGTGTGTGGAGGCTCTTTGAGAAATTAATAATTCTGATTTTCTGCATTGCTGAACCATATAGGAAATCTGACCAGAAACTCCTCAGTACAAATATTCATCTTCTACACACAAAGATAGTGAGGATTCCTTGCGTAGAGAGGCCACATAGTCTGCTTGTGAGAATCTTCATCTCTGGTTATTACCCAGGAATTGCCTGTGAGCCAGATCACAATCAGAACCACTGATTTACAAAAAAGCAAGCAAAGGGCTTTGAAGGTTAGAAATTATCATGTTAAAACATACAATGAATTAAATAATCAATATATTCTCAGGCACACTGGTTATTTACAGTATTTTTATAGAGGCAATTTAACGCCTTAAGTATCCAGTAAAGATAGTCTTATGCAAAAAGAGCTAGCCTGAATTGCAGTAATTATGAAGCTTCATGATAGCAGAAGGAATTCCATTTTGCTTAATAGCAGAGTGGGGCAATGACAGAAATATCTGTGTATTATCTGGAAAGAATATGAAGAAGTACAAATCATTTAATGGCTGTATATGACTGCCCATTTTGGTGGATCTGAAAGGGAAAAGTTTCAAGTCCTTTTCAAATATGAATCATTTGATACCGCTAAAGAGTTTATGCTCAACCACTTAATTGGGTTGTTGAGGGAGTTTAAGGACAGATCAGGTGTATGAACCTAATGCAGCTATTTTTCCCCAAAAGAAAGAAACCACAAGTCTGAAAATTGGCACTTTTCCCTTCAAATTTATAGTCTGGGGGTCTTAGGTACATGAAATGTGCAAGCCATGGATTTACTTTTGCTCTACTCTATAAAGAGAAGATAAGCTTTCAGAGGCTACCTGTGCCAAAGCTAGGGCCGGGGTGACCTTAATTTCTTATGAACTACTTTAATAAAATAATAGTGTAAAATAGCTTTAATTTGATTTTTCTTATAACTGTAACTGATTTTTGTCACTCATTTGACTAAATATATGAGCATGCATTAGCTGATGGTTTCAATCTAATATATGCATGTCATCTTGCATATTAGTGGAAAATCAAGCATGGTTGATTGTTGGTGGGGTGTGGAAATCCATCCCTTCCTCTCTTTTTTCCAACCCAGCAACACAGAGAAAGATACAAACAGAGATCTGAGTGTACCCAGTCATGGGAAGAATGCCCAAACATATTTATTTTTCATGCTACCTACTTTTCCTTCTGGGCAGGAACAGAAACATTTGACTCACAAATCATTCCTCTCCTTGGTGTGTCTTTATCTTTCTACTCCAACTGATGCCTTTACAGGAAAATAACTCGGGAAGGAAAACAAATCAAAAAAGAAATAACTTGTATGTATATACTACTCTGGTTGTATGGATACTGCTTTGATACCTCTTCTCATATTTGAGATATCAAAAGAAGACCAGGATCTCATGAAGGATCCCTGGCTACATCTTAGCAGAGCACTACTTTCTCCTAAACCTGAAAGTTGTATAGAGACTCCCAGCTGGACAACCTGCTTGTATTCTTGGGCTCCCATTATTCCTTAGTGCAACGGCATCTCCTGCAGTATACTGTATGTGTGTTTGTGTCAAAACCTGTAAATTGGAGCAGTATTATAGTAAAGGAGCAGTATTATAGTAGGACGGAGCATTATTATAGTAAAAGGAGCAGTATTATAGTAAAAGGAGCAGTATTATAGTAAAATTCCTGCCTCTTTTCTGTGTATAGACATCCAGTAACATGCCTATTAGGCTCAAGAAGGCATTTACTCAATATCTATTCTCTGCTTTTTGTTTAAAAGCAGAAAACAATGGTGAAATGAAAAATAATATTTTCCTTACAAAGGTAAAGATTTCCCCTGTCCAGTTGTGGAGTCAGTGTTCATCTGTATTTCTTAGCCAAGGGATGTCCAAAGACATTTCCGTGCTTATATGGTCAGTATGACTATACACCGAGACACATAATCTCGCTGTTACCTTCCCACTGAAGTTGTACCTATTTATCTATTTGCATTTGCATGCGCTGCTAGGTTGGCAGGAGATGGGGCAAGTAACGGGAGCAAATTCCATTGCTCAGCACTCAGGTCTTGAATCTGGCTAGTCAGCTTTCTAGCTGACAAGCTAAGCGTCTTTAACCACTGAGCTATCGCACCCACCCCATTTTCTTTATTTTCTACAGTAATTGTCTCTTCCAACCCTCTTCCCACTTCATAAATTAAAAGGATGAAAATAGCCATTTCCAGTGTTTGAAAGTCCATTTCTAATGGGGGGGAGGGACATGGTTATTTTCCCTCTACTGTTTCCTGTTTTATTAACTTACTACTGAAAAAAGTTGCCAAGCAAGCATCCTTGAAACAAACAGTGACATTTACAGTCATTTCTTTTAAAGAAGTAATTTATGATATTAGTTAAGGGAAAGTTATTTGATACTGTAAGGTTATTTTTAATTGACAAATTAATCACCTACATGCTCAAGAAGTAAATGAGTTTTAAAGTTTAATTTGTAGACTTTCTGTTTTTTTTATAGAATATTTATTACTTGCCTAGCTGTAATTTCTTTCAATACTTCTGGAAATTTAATATTGTTCGTTAAAGTGTTATTCTGTAGGTTAACGTACTACAAAATCAACAATTGGCAATACCAAATTCTACCAATCTAGGCAACTTTACATCAAGAATTGGAAAATGTCTAAAACAAGCCCAGTGCTATCACTTAAAGACCATTTGATGGATGATTTACAGTAACTCCCTTTTTACAACCCTGTAAATCCCTTAATTCGGTATCATCTGTTAACTCTCAAGCATGCAGTTCCTCCAGGCCAACCTTCCTGAAGTTGATATTATCCAAATGTATTGAATTACATTCTGATTAACTTCAGAATGTTTCTGAATTATTATTTTTGCTGTGAAACCAATTACCTCAAGGAAATCAAAAATTGTTCTGTGTCACTTGTAGTCTTTAATTTCCATGGCCTTTTTTCTTAACTCTTCTTGTACTGTTCACATTCTTTCTTTTTCTTTCCACACATGAATTAATCTCAGGTTTACTTTATGCAAGAGTAGGACAGAATTGGGTGGATTTTTTTCCCCTTCTAGTACATTTAAAGCTATAGTGACATTTGTGTTACGATTCTTAATTGTCTTCCTAAAAAGGTTCTATTTTTGTTCTTATTCTTGGAATGCCCAACTAATTTAAAAATCTATTAAGATGGTGCTTTCAAGCTTATTTCATTGTTTGAGCCAATACAACTTACTGCTTCTGCATGGGTACCCACCGGAGATCAAAATCTGCAGGGTGACAGATTTTCAAGAAGCTGATACCTGTGACTTAACCTAACACATTTCACAACATCATGGTTTATTTAACTCTTCTTCTAATTCCTAATAGAATTAGAGAATGTCACAACTGACAATATGATTCGACTTAGCTCCAAATAAAATGTCTAAAACTATAAGCAAGCACTTTGTTGCCATTTCATCTTCTGATAGTCTTCATACTGAAACAGTCATTCTTGGGCTGGAAAAGGTCTAGCACATGTAGGATTTTGAGTTCTAGGGAGAAGGTTCTGGGCTATTGAAGACTGATTCTGTCTCAGATCCTGCTTTAAAGCTTGACTTATTTGACTTTATAGATTCCTTTTATTCCTTCTGAAGAATCCATAACATTTTCTCCATGTTACCCCAAAATGGCAGGTTGTATTGAAACCAAGATCAATCATAGAGCAACTCAGGGAGCCAATCTATGCAGTGAATAAGCTTCAATATGGATATTGTTATCCAGATGGTGCTTGCATCGTGTGAAGCTACCCAAAGTAATATTATTTAAATTGGGTGAAAAACAGGATGTACAAAAAATAATTCAGGTCATGGTGGGAAAAGAATAGTCACTTCCATTTCCCAAAAGCTATTATCCATATGCTTGCTCTTTGAGATAGCCCAGACAAGACATACAAATAGTAATTCTATCTTTATTGTAACGTTACATTGGAAGATTGAATGTATTTCTCTCCTCATTTTATTCTTCAGAAAACTAGGGAGGGTGCCTTCTGAAATGTTTCTCCTTCTGTGGGCTGAGACATCTTTTACTTGCCAGTTGTCTATTCTGTGGCTCTCTCTCCTGTCCTTCAAGGTCATTCCTGCATACCATTACACATAAAAGAACCAAATGTTAATCAAGACTGTATTATGGAAGAGAATGTACAATCACCCCACTTAAATCTGGATTTCCTCAAACCAGGAATGTTTGGGCGCCTAAGACAATTAAAAGCATGTCTGAACTAAGCCTATTACACTTTGCCTCTTGATGGCTGCATTCATACAAGTGAGATTCTAACTTCACATTAATAGAACTCAATTCTTATGCTACAAATGATGCCACAACATTCATATTATGGCTTATTGTGATGGCTTTGTTCACAACACATGCTAAGACAACAACCACTTAATCTTTTGCTATGTGGACCCAACTAAGAAATATATTCTAAGTTTAATTTTGTTAAGAAAACAGGAGAGATGGGACTAAGCAAATCCATATGGAGAGATCCAAGGTGTAAAATGAAAGTTTTGCTTTGTAAAGCATGTCATTTTCTGTACCATTGCTTTAATTAAACAAACCTCCTGAGGACCCTGGAAGCAACTTCCTTGGGATTTTTTTAGTCACTGAAACTCTACAATTGCACAATGAGATTATTAAGCTCCAGTAAGGTTTTGGGGTATTCAAACTGAAAACAGTATGTAAACAAAACAGATGTTCTGTGTGCCTCATATGTTTTATTAGGATTGTCTGGGAATACACAGGGCAAGCTATTGTATATAGACAGACAGCAAACCCCAAACTCACACTGATGCTGCTACATAGTTGGGTAATGAAATGTCTTCAAACCAATAACCAAACTCAGATAGTACCGAGGACTCAACCCTGAACAATAGGCATTTTTTTCTGTTGAAACAAATGTTGCTATATCAAGTGATTTAATTAAAATTGCCATTCAGTGTAAAAGGATATACCTTTCTCCTTATGATAACATAGTAGCACCCATCAAACTTAAGAATAAAAAGGAGCATTTTATCTCTTATCCCTATTGATTATAAGTTGGCCTCAATGTTATATTCTCATGTAATATTATAATTCTCCATCATCCCCAATTATTGATTTATTAATTAATATTTATATCTTGTTGCCCTGTTCTTCCAATGCTCTGCTATATTAGAATTGTTGCAAAAGAGAAATTTCGTTCTCCATTAATGAAAAACAGAAAATGCATCAGAAAATCCCTGTAATTGAGGGAAGTGATTGTCGGCTGGGAATTGTGTTTGTCATTTGTTTCTGCAATGCAAATTGTATTTGCTGTTTGTTTTTGAAGCAATTTGCTTTTGCAGAATAATTTACAGGAAGCTGTAGTTAGGGAAGGGATCCCATCCCTATCAAGAAGTCTTTACATGTTTATCCTTAGATTTTCCTGAAGAAAGTCTGAAAACCTTGTTTTAAACTGTATTTTAGGCAAAAAGGGGAATTGTTCTAGTTACATGATAATACCTTATTCTTCAGAGGCAGCATTTGGGCATCTTGTCTTCCCTTTGCAAAGGCAATGGAAAGAATTGTATAAATGTAGAAGGTTTTAATCATTATTTCTTTTTGCCCAAGATAAACATTTTGTTTGGGCCACTGACTTTGTAATGCAGAAAATTAACTGGGCTGAGGCATCTTAAAAAATGTTATATCATTTTTAAGTCCATAAAGGTACCCTGCCCTGAGTTGATTAGGCAAGGCTAAAAATGAATTAAGTTAAGGAATCTGTATGCTTGTTTAGCAACTGAAGTCTTGCTTAGAAATTTGCATCAGCCAGACCCATGTTTGAGTTCATGTCCGCTGTTACAGGTTTGATCCGATCCCGCATTCGAGGAGCTGATGTGGCCCAGGCAGGGATTCTTACCTTTCTAGACAGTCACTGTGAGGTGAACAAGGACTGGCTGCTTCCTCTTTTGCAGAGGATCAAAGAGGTAAGTGAGCCACTCAATAGCATTGTCTCGGATCAGAGATGATAGCATGTATCATCATGGCTCGTGTAAGCCTTTTAGTAGAGAAGTCACTGGGAAAATCCATAGAAAGGTAGCCCATCAAGCCATCTTTCACCAGAAATAACATCACTATTACAAATGTAATGCCAATTCAGACTAGCTCAGGACTGTTCACTAACTGGGACCAGTCCTCTGGCTTTTAGCAAAGAAAGAAATTGCCCATTGTTCGCCATCTTGCCTGTTTATATGGAAATAGTGATTTTCTTTCTCAACATGTATTTCTCTAATGAGCTATGAAGTCTCCCCTGAAGAATGCTGTCCACGGGACCAAAGATAAAATCAAGTCCCAAAGGAGCCTTTTGTCTGAATGTAAACAAGGCTGCCATTCAACTTCAGATACAAAAGACACTAAATTACTAAAGCCCCAAATTCTTGTGTTTTGAGTATGGGGCGGAGAACATTTTTTAATCCTCAACACGTATTAAAATTTGTGGGTCCCCTCCCCAAAGAATGAGATATTTACATTTATAAATAACATCGCAACCTCTTCATCTTCGTAGCCAGAGAACTTTTCATTGTTGTATTTCTGAACTCACAGAAATGTAGGTCTTCAAATGAGCTTCAAAAGGACAATTGAACCAGCTGGTCCTGACTCCAAGAACACAAGTGTTTTGACGTAACAGGGGTAGAAGTGGAAGATACATTTGCCAAGTTAGCAAAGAATGGTCCCTTAGGAATGCAAATTAAGTTAAGAGAGCCCAAAGGCTCTTGTCAGATCTGCTGAATGTTACAAGGGGAATAGGTAGGCATAGCTCCAGTCAAGTTTTTAATTAGGCCTATGATCAGTTCCCAGTGCTGAATGATTTAAGGGAGTGATGGTTCTTTGAATAAGGACTGCATTTAATTTCATGCAAATTAAGCTGTAATAAATTGATTTAATGGAAATTAAACCCTGCTGACAAAGGCATTTTTCCCAGTAAAAATATTAAACCAATGTTATTGCCATTCTGAGTGGGATGCACTTTTCTCTGTCACCCTGTCTGTATAGAAAAGTGCTCCATGATATTTGTCTCCAACTAGGAGACAAGTATTCATATACCATCAAAATAATCTCGATAATATTCCCTTTGTTAATTATCTTTCAGCAACTCTGTTGGGGATCCTTGGGCACTTCTAAATTAATTTGTATTCCCAAGAGACAGAGCCTCCTTTGCGCACTCCATATTTAGTCAGCTTTCTAATCTACTGCCATCTTTCTAGGGTTTATCTTAACCTTGTTTTTGCTCATCCAGAGTACAATAGCCTCCAAGCACCAGGTCAAACCTCCACTGTATCTCCTGAATATTATTAATATTTTGATGCTAGCTCGTCCCATGCTAATGAATGACTTTTTGTTGATGCTAAATTGAAGACAGAAACAGCTCAGGCACACCATAATGTCCAAGGACACAGCCACTCTACTAACTAGGACCCCAAGGACATAGCCTTTCTAGTCTAGGTCTCTTCACTGAAGCGGGAGAACTACTGCAAAACAGTGCCTCCCACCATATGGCCTTGCAGAAGCCTCAGGAGGAAACTATGGTTGATGGTGTTGAAAGAAGCTGAGAGATATACTGTAGAAGTAAGGAAGGTGAATTCTCCATCCCAGTCCCATCAGTGATGATCAACCTATGCAACCAACGATTATCCCACACCTAGGTCTGAATCCCATTTGAAAGGATACAGACAATCTGTTTCACTCAGGGTTTTCTGGAAATGCAGCCATATCATTTTCTTAAATTTCTGTGTGAGCAAAAGATTAGTAGCTAGTAAATAATAGTCCAAGGTAGTGATCGTTTCTTGAGGAGAGGATATATCATTGCTTTTTCCGAGGCAGAGATAAAGAGCCTATTATTCAAAGTTGATTTCACCTCTGCCCAGGTTCAGCCTTTCATCACTTCCCTGGCAGCTTTCACTAGCAAGATAGGGCAGGTGATATGGTTTATGTGTGTCAAAGCTGTTAGCATGAAGCATTTCCTCGGGATCCACAGGCTCAAACCAATCCTGTACAACCTGACAAGATGAGGCTTCTTTCACCTCAGCTGGATTTGGCCAACTGGTGCGAAGCGCCAAACAAATGTGAGAAATGTTATCAGATTATTTGCAGTGGCCAGCAGCTCCTTTTCCAGCTTGGCGTTTCCTAGCCTGCTCTAGGGAACATTAAACAATGCTACTATCTACCGATGCAATCAAAGCAAACAATTCACAGGTCTTACCACCACAGCGTAAGCTTAAACATGAGCTCTTATTCATGCTGCATCACATTCGTTCTTTATTTTATGCCCTCATTGCTCCAGACATCTGTTCTGCTGCTGCTTCTCCCAGAGCTCCTCAGTTGATGGGAGTGGGGCTAAGAGAATTGAGAATGACAGACACCTGACAGAAGGAAAACACTCTCATTTCTGCTCTCTTAATACCATCCGGTTCCAATGTGTTCTGTAGAAAATCAGCCATTTTGCTGGCAAGTTGCAGTAGTATAATCTTCACACGCTGGGGGAAAGTGGCTTCACAGTGTGAATAGTATAGCTCTATTTTAAAACAAGAGAACAGTTTAATTTTCTTCGTTCTGTGTTTTCTGTTTCTTTCATCCTCATTGGTCCTCATTTTCTTCATCTCTCTCTCTCTCTCTGTCTGAGTGATGATGGTGCCTTTCTTGTATGAGATATTTGATGAGATGCAGCTAGCAGGATGGCAGTTCTAGCACTGGGGAATGTACTTCAGGCTCACAGCTGTTATAGATGGATGTGGATACTATATGCAGCAACACCATAGAAAATTCATTATGAGACTGCAACATCTGAATGAAACAGAAAAACAAAATGGCACTTCTATTAACTTCTCATATTTACAATTTTTCTTTTCTCTATTTTT
The DNA here is from genome assembly GCF_051295495.1 of Thamnophis sirtalis. Classification (NCBI taxonomy): domain Eukaryota; kingdom Metazoa; phylum Chordata; class Lepidosauria; order Squamata; family Natricidae; genus Thamnophis; species Thamnophis sirtalis. The sequence goes on from NW_028261386.1 coordinate 52,362,148, forward strand.
TTTAAAAAAGAAGTAATATAAAGTTTGAAATAGAGTGATTTCTTATGCTTTTAGCAACATTAATTTGAAATCTGCTTCTGGAATTAATGACTCTGAAATGATGGACTCAGAATGGGGTGGGGTTTTTGAGATTTTTTTTATCCCACCTTTATTATTTTTATAAAAAACTCAAGGTGACAAATATACCTACTACTCCACCCTCCTCCTATTTTTCCCCACAACAACCACCATCCTATGAGGTGAGTTTGGCTGAGAGAGAGTGATTGGCTAAAACCATCCAAGTGGCTTTTATGCCTAAAGTAAGGCTAGAATCCCCAATCTCCTAGTTTCCAGCCCAGTTTCTTAAGTCTAAAAGCTTGGGACTGACAATCCCCAGGATCCCTTCAGGAGCAACAAGACCATCAGAATGAGCATCAGGAACTGAAGCAAGGCATTTTAGAAATCAGACAGTTTAATGCATTTTTATGAATGTAAATAGCAGAATTGTGTTGCTTGTCTGTCTCAAAATGGCAGAACAGCAGTACAATTATACTATGATTAATTGATATTCTTTGTCTTCATTTGTTTTGTTTCATTTTGTAAGTTGCCCTGAAAAGTGTGCTAAAGGCTGGGATATACAGAACATGTTCCCACAAAAAAAGAAAAAAATAGCAATTACTAGGATATCAGATAAAATATATTAGTCCTTAATATCAGCAGAATCATTAATATTCTGCTTCACATAGTTTGTAGGCCGCCTGCAAAATTTTCCCCTTGTTTAGTATCTATATGATATTGATTTCAGATGTGTTATCAACACAACAATTCCTTCGGAATTAGAATAGGTTGTGCAGATGTTGAATAGAAACAGGATTGGTTGGAAGAAGGACAATAAACTGAGAGATTGATAAACAATAGCATTGGATAGTGTCATAGTGAATAGGTGGTTTGGGGATATTGGAAGAGTAAAAAGGTTCTGGATAAGACTCTTAATCCCAAATAATAGGTATACAAACTGAGGGATCCATTTGATTCAGTGCAGTCACTAAAGGTGTAAGTTGATTCAGGGATAACAGATGTGTTCATCCTTGATTAGTGTGAGCACCCTGCCTTCATTCATCTATTTCATAATAATCTTACAATAATATTCCTTAATGCATTTTGCATGGAGCTGCCCTTGAAAACAATCCAGAGGCTGCACTGGTTGCTTGTAAACTACCAGATATCATTGAATCCATGATTACTTATTATAAAGCTCTGCATCATGAAGAATTCAGATACACACAACTAGCAGTTTCTCCAGTACTGGTTGAACATTGTTTATGATCTACTATGAGGATTTGCTTGAGATCCCACCAACAGTAGCAGCCTGTGATATGGAGGGGGGGGGGGAATTCTTGACAGTGGCATCTTAGCTGCAGAATCCTTTTTCCTGGTAAACCAGCACTTTATAATGTTTGTAATTTGTTTTTAAAATGATCTGAAATGTGTTGGGTGATTATCTGTTATGTTGTATTTCCTTTCTAGTTTTTGGTTTTCTGAAATGTTTTTAGTTCTGTATTTTTATAGAATTGGGCACTAATGCAGGCACTTATGAAAAGTATGCTATTTAGTCTACAGTTTAAAATTAGAGAGTGACAAATAATCATACAAAAGCTAAAAACCTGCAAACTCAAAGCAGTTCTCTTTTAAGGAAAGTAGACCAAGTAAGGAGATAGTTTCATTTTTTCTGGGAATTAGTTTTTGCAACTAAAATGTTGATGTATATTCCTTTCTGAAATAAAAATGTTCATGGTCATGCATTAGCAATTTGTGCCCACATTATCAGCAGGCCTTTCTTAAAAGGGGACCCTCCAGGTATGTTGATATTTGATATTCTGGAAATTGCTCAAAATGTCTTGAAAGCATCAAGTTGGGAAACGCTGTTATAAGTTATGGTAAAGCTTAAAAGTTACTTTGCTTCTTCCAAAGGATGCTCAGTTTTCCATAGCTAGTAAATAGCCTGAATTCCCATAGGGATTAGCATCTTGTAGAAGTTACAAAAGTATCATGTTCCTCATCCTGCAAATCATATTAATTATATAATTGATTCCATGATGGAAATGATCTGCTGTATGTAATTAATGCCATTTTAAGATGATATAATGTACATGCCATCATGCTCCCTCCCTCTTTCCCCATATGGGCACCAATAGGATTAATTTGGAAAGCTTTTCTGCTCTCTTTTAAAGACAATGTTTGCTGATAAATTATCTTGTGTTCTTGCCTTTTTGAATTCCAATACTGATGGCCTTCAATTAAATTTGCTTTTTGAGAGCTTGATTGATGGCATCTGGCAATGATGGTATCAAAGTCATTGCAAAATTATTCTCCAACTCTGTTTTCAACTGTACGTTGTATATTAGTAGCATGTCATGATGATGTCACAAGGCTATGTGTGTTAGATCCAACATTGGTTCCAGTGCTGCAAAGCTACTATGTGTTAATGCATTTTCTGTACTTAAGTTTTTTGTGTCACTGAAACTCTCAGATTAACAAAAGATTGTTGTCTATGTTAAACAAATTTTGAATAGATTATTCATTATCTTATAATAATACATGCATGCCTATGTCCACAGTTCGCAGAAATGTTTGGAATGTTAATTCTGCCACCTTCAGGCTAGTGTTGAAAGGGCAACTACTATTTCACCATGCTTTATATCTACCTCCCTTGGCCCTTAAAAGAATAGCATTTTCTTAATTGGCTTCTCACAGGATCAATTGATTTTGATTTAATAGACTTACATTTTACATAACAATATCAAATGCATTAAATCGGCAAATGACCTCCATCCCATATTTCCATTTCTATTATTCATTCAGCAAAATAACTTTTGTCTACTTTCTCAATTGTGGCTAGAGTCCGAAAAGCAAAGTATATGACAGCAAGTGACACTGTAATGGAATAATAAAGTATAACATAGAGCGTTATATCTCAAAGACAATTTAAAGAAAACTATCCTGTGATAGAATATATACCAAAGATGCATGTGCCAGAGAGCACGTTGCAAATAGTAGTGGATGGAGCTGGGCCAAAAGAATAAATTTTAAATTATGTCATTTACAAGCTACCTTGGCAGGTTAATATCTAACAATACATCTCTGCACACTCTCTACTTGAAGTAATTGTTGAGTTCCAGGGTACTCCATGGATAAGTGAACAGCAAACAACAGGCTTCAGGTAGAAGGTTATAGTGGGAGCTGATCAGGTTTTGTATCTATTTTATATTATATAAATATATCCCACCTTTATTTTTTACTTGCTTTACTGTATAGGATAGTTAAATCCCAGAGAAAGAGTCATGACACAAAATTGATTAGATAGTAGAAATAATTTTACCTCTTTTTGATTGAAAACTTCATAAAAAGAATTGTAAATAGTTTATTAAAGTAAAACAATGAAAGAATGCACAGTATAGTAAGACGTAAGCTTTGATATCCCATACCAGTTTATAAAATCTAAGCCTTAAGGTTCCTGCACCAATATATGCAGAGTCTTACCAACATTAGGGTACATCTGGTGGGGAAAGGGGTTGAGGGTAGTGTTACATTCTTTCTGTGGTCACCTCTTCTTGTTTCTAGGTTGGTGATTTTCATGTGGGAACCCATGGCTTGTGGGTGTCTGAGTGTCAGACATGAGCAGCCAGACCCATAAGTGTAGAATTAAAAATAGCTACTTTATTGATCTCTGCCTATAATACAGGAATTTTCTCAGACTGGCAGTTTCGCTTGGAAAAGACCAGATGAGGCTCAAAGACATTGAGGAGGGGGAGAGAGTCAGACATTGTTCCCTTGTGTTTACATAGCAAGTCTAGGCTAATTCCCCACTTGAGCCCTCCTCCCAATTGGGATAATTTCCCTCCAACAATGGGGGGGGGGTTGTTACTGCCAAAGCACTTCCCATTGCATGTGCATCCAGAGACAACTGTGAAAAGCCTCTTCGGGATGTTACAATAGAAAGTCTTGCCAAAGCTTTTTTCACCTTTTGAACTCTTGGCTTCAGCCAGGTTGATGCCTCCCAGGGTTTCTGCCTGAATTCCCATCTGAGTTTCATGCCTCAATTACAGCTTCACAGATGAACAGTTCGTTATCAGCAACCTTCACAGGAGTTGTGACTATAATCCGCAAAGACAGTCTGCCTCCAGCCTTCACTTTCCTGGAAAGCTGTCATGTACAATTGGTTGGCTTTTCTGTAGCAGTGCTTGTCCTCTGGATCACCATACCACCCGAAAATAGGTTAATCATGATCCCAATGGCCTTTGAGAAAGACCTGACTATTTTACCAGATTTGAGGATTGTGAAGTTACTTAAGCCCCGGTAGGTTGGTTGCTGATTTCCCACTGGCCACAGTATGCTACTTTCTTTATCTTTAGTTTTTATTCTTATTTTACTGGCTGTACTTTTTTTAAAAAAAAAATGTTAGCCACACAGAGTCATGCTTGTGAGATGGCCATGATTGAAATCAACCAATCACAGAAAAATAGTGAATGGATTGTCTTTTGAATATGATCTACTGATAACCTAGAGTTCATTAAGGGCTGAGATATAAATAAACATATAAACTGACAAACAGTACATTGTAAAAACTTTTTTCTCTCAACCTCTGGAGGTCTCTGGAGGCTGCATGCAAGGCTTTGGGGGTGGGTGGGGTCACCTGCAGTTCTGAGTGTTCAGTAAACCCCCCCACACTAATTCAAGGTCTCATGAGATCCAAGCCACCAACATAGAGACACACTTTTTTGTTTTTGTTTCTTAAAATTTGTCATGGTTGAATTTCTCTGCATCACAGTAGACAATGTGAAGGTGACCTATTGTCACATTATAGTGGGCCTTTCCTTGGCCAATAAAGCTATCCTAACCACCACTATTCCACTGTCCACGTCTTTCCACCCAGATCTGTTCTATATTGTTTTTCAGAAAAAAAGGGCACAAACAGAAAAGGGCACTTCCATTTAATCTAGTTAGATAACAATGTCCAAAAGACAATGCCCTCCCACATTTGTTGAGCTAATTCTAGCTTCATTTTTTTTAAAAGATTAAGTTTGTCCTGACTGGCTTCAGGATCCTAGGATCAGCTATCATGCTCACTTTGTTTCAATTTCCAAACTTGTCTTGAGAATTTGCAAGGAAGCCTGCGTTTTGGCTGAAACAAAAGTTTATTTTAGCTTCCCCTGACTGTGCAAACATGACATGGACCCAAAAGAACTGTTCTTGCCCTTAAACAATCCTCCCCAATAATTCTCTCCTTGCTGAAAAGAAAGGAGTATGATTCACTGTTAACAAAGGCAGAATGAAATTGATTAGTGGCGAAGAACAGCCAGCCTGGTGTGATTGATTAAAACAAGCCTAACAAGGAAATTGTGGCGAAGAACTGGTAACACCCCTAATCCCATCCACATTTCTCTGCTTGCTAACAAGAGACAAGGGCTATTTCCAGTGCCCTTGCCCCCTCTAAAAATCACTGCTTCTTAGTAATAAAACAACTCAGTTTTCCCTATATGGCCCCAAGATCCTGAGAGCAAATTAGAGCCTTGGAATTCTGCTCCCTCCCCTCCAATACACACCTCCTTTAATATAAAAGATGTTCCTTTTTGTTGTTTTCTTTTCTTCTCTTCTTCCTTTGTGAGATGGAGTACAATGATCATAGTTTTCAGTAGAATGGCATCTTCCTTTTTTCATGCCATGGTAACTGTTTTCAATACTTTCATGCTTGCTTAATTCAATATATATTGGGGTATCTCTTCACTATGCCCTATGTGTTTAGTTATGGACTACTAGCAAAACATTGTACTATCACAGATTGGGCTTCCCTTGAACCAAGTCCTTGTTTGTTTGTTTGTTTGTTTGTTTATTGGATTTATATGCCGCCCTTCTCCCAAGGACTCAGAGTGGCATACAACATTTAAAAAGACACATATTACAAAAGTTAAAAAAAAAAAGATTCTCCAAAAAACAAACCCAATTAAAATTAACAATAACATTTAAAATTCAATTAAAATTAACATTAATGAATCATTTATTTTATTTTGTTCAGGCCAGGCTGGCTTGCTGGAAAAGCCAACTTTTTAGGGCGCGTCGGAAGGACTGGAGGTCGGGGATTATACAAAGCTCCGGGGGCAGCTTATTCCAGAGGGAAGATGCTCCCACAGAGAAGGCTTTCCCCCAGGGGTCGCTAGCTGACACTGTCTGGCTTACAGCACCCTGAGGAGGCCAACTCTGTGGGATTGCACTGGACGGTGGGAGGTGGGAGGCTACCGGTGGCAGCAGGTGGTCTCGCAGGTATCCTGGGCCTAAGCCATGGAGTGCTTTAAAGGTCATAATTATTACCCTGAATCGTACCCGGAAGACAACCAGCAACCAGTGCAGGCCGCCTAAAAGGGGCGCAACATGGGAGCACCTAGGTACCAGGGGTGGGTTTCGACCGGTTCGCACCGGTCCCTGCGATCCGGTTGGTCGCCGAACCCGGAAGTAAGTAACTTCCGGGAACGGCGAAGACACCCCCCCCCGCGCCCGCGCGCGCCCGCACACCCGCGCCCGCTCCTTACCCGGTTTTTACAATTCTGCGCTTCCACGCATGCGCAGAACGCATACAGCGCCTGCGCGATCCTCCAGGAGCAGCTGGAGCATCGCGCAGATGCTAGTACGCATGCGCGTGCCGCATACGTGCGCGAGGACGCCGCGTGCGTGCGCGAGGACGCCGCCGGCCTCGTTCCAACCGAACCGGTTGGAACGGGGCGAAAAACCCACCCCTGCTAGGTACCCCCATGATAACCCACGCAGCCACATTCTGGACCATTTGAAGCCTCCGGGTGCTCTTCAAGGGCAGCCCCATGTAGAGAGCATTACAGTAGTCCAGGTGAGAAAGGACGAGGACATGCTTTTTCACTTTGGTGCAATTACCAAGTATTAAGCTATTCTTTCCTATCCCCAAAAGCTGTCTTGTTCACTTAGTGAGTTTTATCCCACTCATTTTCATCACTTTTTCTTATATCACAATTTGACAGTTTCAGACATTCATGCAACTCACTTACCTAAGAGTCATGTTTTTACTGCACACATTGAGTGCATGCCTCACCTTGATAAGTGCTTAGCAGAGGAATGATATGACCATATGCACACCTCGATGTACAGTATATCTGGGTGTTCTAAAGCACATTCTTCTTTGTAAAACAGTAGATTTGGCTGAAGATACCAGCATTTTTTTTTAGATGAGAGCATGTGTGATTTCAGAAGAACATCAAAAAATAACAGTGTATCATTCAGAGGGAAACTGGTTCAGCATATGCATGGAGAAGTGTGTTCATATGCTTTGCTACTTTTATTTAAAGGACTGATGCATCTACCATTACCAATTTGTTTCAAGCAAATACCTTTTCTTGAAAATGTAATTATGAGGCCCAAGGCATTTTTTTATAAAAAGGAATCAATCTTTGTAATGCCACAGTAATGAATTACTAGATGGCAATATTCTATTTCCAACTGAAAGGTTTTTTTTTTCTTTTTAAAGAAAAATATTCCTATTTTGAGGAGAGATGTTGCAGGTAGCACATTAAGTTATATTGCTTTATATGAATTAGCCGAAATGAGAAGTATCTTTGAGTTCTCCCTGATAATTATAAAATGGGTAGGTGGAAGGGAGATTCTGCAGTAAATCATGAACAATATGCTAGTGTTATGTTGTAACATTTAATTTTCAAACAGTATTCAATATTTTGAAGTAGAATAAATTAGTCCTATGGCCTTAGTCTCTTGAAAAGGTCAATAGAATTTCCCAAATTATGTGAGAGTTAAATTAATGTTATGCAGTGCCATGTGAGAAGTTAATAATAGATCCAAATAGATGAAGAAGCTAGGCAGTTAAAGTCCAGAGTGGCCATTAAAATAATCAATGCCACCCTTCAAAACTAGAGCATATTGATCATGTGATTAATACTATATATTTGATTATTCTCCGGTATTGTTACAGGCATGTTCAGTTACAGGGGTCCTTTCATATGTTCAGCAGCACATCAGGAATATGCAGTGAGGACAAAATGAGGAAAAATATGAAATGTTTGATTCATTTTTATGAAAAAGTAGTAAGCAAAAGCATATGTAGCTAACTTTGCAAGGTAGGTTATCAGTTAAGTGTCGGATAAGATTCAGTTATGAAGGTTTGTCCAAATGTCTGTAGGATGACATGTGGCTCCTAAAACACTGCAATTGTGTCACTGAAATAGGTTGCATTTTTTGCCAAATTTCAGCTGGTGGAAAGGATTACCTTAAATAGTTAATTATTCTCTAAATAAAAAATAAGGAAAGGGAGGAAAATTAAATCTTGGCTCCTCCCTACAGTGATATCTTGTCTGCCTTCTATAGTCTTTGCCATTTGCCACCTATGATCAATCATAGAATTGGATGAGAAGATTTAATACTCTAAAAAACAGAAATAAAACTCAAAATTAGTCCCCCAAATCAGCTGAGTGACTATGGTTCAGTCACTTGCAGCCCAACCCACCTCACAAGGTGGTTGTTGTAGGGAAAATAAGGGGGAGGTAGGTATGTTGGATATTTCACTGCAGTTACAGTTTTTTGTAAAAATAATAAAGGTGAGATACAAATTAAATAAACATTATCTTGCTTGGATAGTGAAAATGGCAATGGAATATTATTGAAACAAATGTAACATTCTCCAGTCAAGAAAAAAAAATGAAAAGGAAAAACAGACTTTAAACCAAGTGCATTCAACCCATGGCCTTCAGGCATGCCTGGACAGCTGTGGTCCCACAAGGTAATAAAAATATTTCAAAGAGGGAGTTTTTATTACTTACATGCATTAATTATATATGTTACATGCGGCCGAAAACAATTCCTCTTTCCACTATGCAGCCCAGGCAAGCCTTTTGACTGCTTTGAAGAATTCCCAATGTGAAAAGGATATTTAAAATTTAGTTCACAAGATGAATGTGGGTCAGCAGGATAATGCAGTCCTTCTAAATGCTTATGAATACTTATGAAGTTTATTATAAAGAAAGTTGATGCAACTGGTATGTTTAGCTTTGGAAAGAGAAGAGGAAGCTGATAGCAATTTTCAAGTATTTTAAGAATGTTTAAGAATTGTTACTGTGCACATCTAAGATTCCAGATTAATGTTACAAAAAGCAGTATGAGTAGAAGCAAAACCAACTCAATGAACCTTCCTTCATCTACTTTCTTCAGCCAGTGGATTGAAGTGGACTTTCCTTTATCCCAGTATATTGTGTTTTTTCAATGATTATTCAACAACCATTTGTCAAGAGTTTTTTTTAATTTGAATCTGTGCACTAAAGAAGACTTTAATTATCCCTTCCAGCTCTAAAAACTTGCTGTGGAAAGTTAAATGGAAATAAGGGTACCCATCAGATTGATGTCTTGTTCTTGTTAAATCAGTTGTGAGATTATATGTCAGAAACATGGGGCTGTTTGAATAACTCTAAAATTGGGAAATGGTTTGCAGAAACTTAAGAGTGTACCAAAACTGTGTTGTACTTTATTTGACAAAATCACCATTCTGAATTGAATTTTGATTCATGCAGCAAGCCTTGTTTCATATGCATATGGTCTAGATCAGTGTTTCTTAAACTATGGTTCCAAGACACTTGGGAATCCCAAGACCCACTTATAGGGGAATCCCAAGACCCACTTATAGATTTATATGCATAAAATTATTTCCTAGTCTATGTTGAAAAACAATACAGTATTAAAATCCTATCAGGCAATCATGAGAGGCAGTAACAGCAACAAATACGTGAATTTTAAAATGTATTGTGGTAAATATTGAAAATTATAATCCATGGAAATAATCGCTCCCTATACACTACTAGGGCCTCTATAATTTTTAAAAGTGGTAAGAAGTCTTGGGAAAAACAGGTTTTAGAAACGTTGATCTAGATATAGCCAACTTTTCATTTTTGTATTTATTTGGAAAAATGGATATTATAGAAGCATATGTTCCATGGGCCAATTTGCTATCTTTGCCACCTGCTTGTAGTGAATCTGAAATTGTCTACCAAGTTTCATCTTTCATTTAACACATGACAATCATAAGGTTTCTTTTTCTTCATTTTTATCTCACTTTCTTTGGCCTAATTTTCTCTTTCTGTCACTGCATCTGATTCTGATTGGATGCGATGGCACATGATATGAGGAATTTGTGTTATAAATAAAACAACCTTCCACAATCACAACTAATGGCAACAAGGGCAAATGACATGAAAGAGTGTGAAGGCAAATAATTAAGGAAAGGTGACAGATGGCATTAATATCAGGCAGATGGTTTCAGTGGTGAATATTATTCATTGTGGGAATAAATTCAGGCAGCTATTTCTAAATGGTTATAAAGGAAGAGGAGGATGAGAAGAAGCATTTTTGTAAATTGATTGGAGGGAAAGTCTGCATAGAAGAGTGGGAAGAAGACTGTGTATTCATTGACAGATCCACATAATTTCCAATCCCTACCGCCAACCTGTCAGAAGAGGAGAAGCAACCAAGGAGTTTCTGGGCTGTCAGCAGCAATGGGTGGTGCAATAATGCAACCACATCACTCACATAGATATAATGGCATAGGATTTTCCCCTGGAATTATGGGAAGTTTTTTCTTTGCTTTTTAGGGCTGTATTATCTCTGTTTTCAGATTTCCACAACAGTTTTGGAGTATTTATCTTTCCAAAAGGATAGAAAAAATTATTCCTCTGATTTCTAGCAATTAGAAGAGAGCTACTTTGGAAGAAAAGACTATGTTTAGTGGTAGTAATTTCTGATATCTTCAGTTTGAACAAAAGGAAGCAATTGGAGTGAAAGGCATCTCAGTCTGAAACCCTGGTTAATTGTTCTAGTTACAGGAATCAAAATTGGGTGAATATTTTTATTTAACAATTCATTCTCAAATAGTTCAGAATGGCTTACAAAATGTATGCATGACTGTGCCCCTGCATGTCTGCTATTAAAAATCTGTATACTATTAAAACTCTAGGGTCTGTAACCTTTAAATGGGCAAAATGGTGCATCATACGGCAACGCCTTTCCTATCAAGGTTTCTCAAATTAACTAAGTTAGAGAATGTTGGGACCCATTTATCCTATGGGAATGAAAGTTTGGAAAGTTCTTGCCATTTCAGTACTGCTACACAAGGCAATTAGGGAAGTTGTAAGCTTATAGTTAGAAAGTCAACTGGGACCACAGGATCCCAACTAATGGCAGGAGTGTGGCAATTGGCTTTGGGGTAATGAAATATATCCAGAAAGCTGACTCAATGGGTCACGGGTCATCTAGTAATAGAAAAAGCTCAAATTATGTTATAAAATAGTGTTACAGATTTGATTAATCTGCCATTGCATAATTAAGCATCAACGTTCAAGCCTTTCTGGAGATTTTCTACATCACCTCCATCGCTTTAGACAGCTTCCCAGCCAATTTCTCAAAGGAATAGAATAGAATAGAACAGAACAGAACAGAACAGAACAGAACAGAATATAATTATTTATTAGCCAAGTGTGATTGGACACACCAGATTATGAGCAAAATGC